>NW_025918502.1:0-6207 GCF_019202785.1 Penaeus chinensis
TTAAAGATAAGCAGGTACGCAGGTGATATCAGTAAGGTTGCTCTGCAGATTCCCCAACATCAGATGAGGTTAAGGCAGGTAATTATACCAGCAAGTAACTTCACCAAATGATAAAGCGCGATTTTTTCAGCGTTTCTGCCGCCGTGAGTCTGTCAATCGCAGAGTTAGATTCATCTAGATTTCTCATTCCTTCGTCTGTGTTTCTTATTCGATCCGTTTTAGTTTTTATTACTATATTCGTCTATTCATTTTATCTTCTTGTGCATTTGTTTTATTTTATTATTTTATTTCGTTATTTGTTTCATTGTTTTACTTGAAATTAATTTTTGGTTTCATTATTTTAGCTTACTGTGTGCAATTGTTTAGATTGTCCATTTGTTTATTAATTTATTTCTGGAGAGTCATTTACGTACCTGAAGATCCTGGTCGCCTGCGCGCGCCAGGCGCTCCTGCCGCCCGTTCGGATGGCAGGCCGCTCCTTTGCATCCTGGCCTGGACACGCACATGCACACGCATACGCATACGCACACGTATACGCACACGCATATGCACACGCATACGCACACGCATACGCACACGCATACGCACACGCATACGCACACGCACACGCGTGGTGATGGGTTTAAGGGTTGTCCTTTATTTTGATATGTATTGGCCTTTAGTGTCGTTGGTAATTTAATTTTGCCATTCTTAGTATGTGTAATTAATATTGGCATTGCTCTGTATTGCAAATGGACTTGAGGCGTTTTTGAGGCTCTGCGCGTGATCCGCAAAAGGTTCGAGATCCTTTACTTGAGATAAGGAAAGACAGACGGAAAGTGTGCATGTTTTTCATCCTTGTTGAGCCCAGACTCCCCCCCCCCTCTCCCTCCCTCCCTCCCCCCCCCTTCCCCCCTCCCTCCCTCCCTTCAACAGCAGGGAGAGGTGAGTCCCCTTGGTTCATCACTCCGCCTCATTACCGATGCTTGACTCATCCACATAGCTCAGTCGTGAATTATCGCTCATAGAACGCGAGACATTTCCCCGCGCTTGCGTGTTTCTTCGTTTGCTCTGTTTGTGTGCTGCTGGTCCTCCTTCGTTAGAGGATTCGATGGCAGTCGGTTGCGTCACTGCGGCTGAGTGACTGCTCTGTCTCCCTCGTTCATAAGTGGGAGCTTTACAAACGCAGGTAATTTGCATAAAGCAACAAACAGATTTGCACGGGCATTCGCGCCAAGGTCAGTTGCGAGGACACCGAGGGCATCCGAGGCTGCCCTTCCCTTCGCGGGGTGGGAATGGGTTCGGCTTTCCCTTCTGGAGGGAGGCGGAAGAGTAACGGGGCAGGACTGTTTTCGCCGCCGATAACGTCGGCCGTTACGTCACGCGCCTCTGCCGTGACGCCGCCGTTGCCAAATGCCAGGCAGCCGGACTCGCCTCTGTTGGAGGCTGCCGTTGGACGTTCGTAACCTCTCTCTCTCTCTCTCTCTCTCTCTCTCTCTCTCTCTCTCTCTCTCTCTCTCTCTCTCTCTCTCTCTCTCTCTCTCTCTCTCTCTTTCACACACACACACACACACACACACACACACACACGCGCGCGCGCGCCCAAGTATTCAAGTTGACCGCACTGACGTACCTGCGTACCTGTCCCCCCAGACCGCGGACTCGGGGCATGAATGAAGGAGCCGCGGCAGTATTCTGTTCTGAACTCGAATGCCTTGGCTTTGAGAGCTTCCTCGTTCGCTCGGCCGGGGGAGGGGGGAGAGATGAGGGGGTGAGGGAGGTAAAAAGAAAGGTAAAAAGAAAGGGAGAGGGGACAAAAAAACAGGAAGGGGGGGAGAGCGATGGAGAGGTTCGGGAGGAGAGCGGGAGAGGGAGGAGGCGAGGGTAAACGGGATAAGAAGGAACGGAGGCACAGGTAGGGTTGGAGGAGGGGGGTAGGGGGACGGGGGAGGAGGCAAGGTGGGGTGGAGCAGAAGGGGAGGGGAGGAGGGAGCAAAGTTCGGCCTAAGAAGGCGGAGGAGAAGGGAAGGGGCGCTAAAGAAGAAGAGGGAGGGGGCCGGACGCAAACGGATGAAAGGAAGAAAATGCAGAGATGGGAGATTGCGTGCGCGTACCTGCGTTTCGCACGCAGGAGGCTCTCGCACAAGGAATCCTCTGCCTTCACGAGGGGGGGGGGGGGGGCACTTCCTTTTCACACTTTTGTTGTGTTTGTTTGTGTGTGTGTGGCAACCAAACACAATTAGGTAATGATGATGCGATGAAAATTTCGACGAAGGATGCGATGCCGGTACAGTTAACAGGTGCGTTATAGTACGATGTTAATGAAATTTTATACCGGGTCATTAATAGTCTGCACATCAGTGGCTATTAAGATATCAAAAGAGCATTAGTAGTTCCTACAGGAAAGTACATGTTTTACAATATTTCCTCGTCTTTCCCTTTCTTTCTAATCCTCTTCCCCCTCTTTTCCTCCCTTTCCTCTTTTTCCTCCCTTTCCTCTTTTCCTCCCTTTCCTCTTTTCCTCCCTTTCCTCTTTTCCTCCCTTTCCTCTTTTCCTCCCTTTCCTCTTTTCCTCCCTTTCCTCTTTTCCTCCCTTTCCTCTTTTCCTCCCTTTCCTCTTTTTCCTCCCTTTCCTCTTTTCCTCCCTTTCCTCTTTTCCTCCCTTTCCTCTTTTCCTCCCTTTCCTCTTTTTCCTCCCTTTCCTCTTTTCCTCCCTTTCCTCTTTTTCCTCCCTTTCCTCTTTTTCCTCCCTTTCCTCTTTTCCTCCCTTTCCTCTTTTTCCTCCTTCCCCTTAAACAGAATAAATACTCCCCCCCCCCCCCCTCTTGATTAGATGATCCTTATGAGCGGGAGTTTGCGGAGAGATGGGGGGGGGGGGAGACAAGGCCTCCTTCACGAGCGACCGAGTTTTGAGGGATAGGAGAGCGTATCGGGTTGTTTTTGCGTGCGCGAGCTTGCGTCTGCTTGTGTACGTGTGTGCTGTTGAAACAATTGCTATCGTGGGAGGTGTGCCGGGCGGCGCCGCGGGCGGGGCGGCCGGGCGACGGCGAGGCCTGGGCCGTACGTGAGGGCGGGCAGAGGAGATCTTTGTTGTTTTTTGTCATAAAGTATCATCGAGATAAGTTGCCGAGGGGCGTGCGTGTGTGTGCGTCTGCTCGTGTGGCTGTTTCTCCCCTCCCGCATCGTGCATGCACACAGGCAAACGTGTGTGTGGGTGTGCGTGCGCCCAGTGCTGGAGGTGGAGGTGGGATGCGTGAGAGCGTGAAAGACGGCAATGGCGGAGGCAAGGTCCGTCGCTACATGCTGAAGCGCGTCACAAACCGCGGATCGCTGGAGGACAGCGGAGGCGCGAGTGAGCTTCCTCTAGGAATCACCTTCCACGCATCTCCAGGACGGGCTGCGCGAACGCCTGTCGCCATGGCGTTCTACTGTATCAGATACCCGGAGGTGACCATGCTGAGTGTGGTAAGTCGGAGGCGCGTGCGGGATGTGTGTTTCAATGTGCGTCTATTTTTAACGAAGGAAAAGCCATGCGGCCGACGCAGGTGCGGCTCGTGTTCCAGCCAGCGGGGACGCCTCGCGGACTGTGCGCGTGCCTTGAGGTGTTCGCTGATCAGCTGATATCACCAGCTGATCAGGCGAGCTGATGATGGCTGCCCTAATTGTTATCGCCAGTGAGACTTTAGGGCATTTGAGTGACTCTGCATACAATCACTGTGTCCGCAAGTCGTGTGGTCGATTCGTGGCGTCCCTCAAGGCGTTTGTCATGCCTCATGACCTCTCGGGCTCGTCAGGTTTCTAATCGTTTCAACCGCGTGAGCTGGAATAGCGCGATGGTGTCACCAGTGTGTCTCAGAAAGGAAGAGAGGAAAGAGGAAAAAAGGGGAGAGGAGAGAGGGATGGAGAAAGGGAGGAGAGGAAGGGAGAGAGAGGAGAGGAAGGGAGAGAGAGGAGAGGAAGGGAGAGAGAGGAGAGAGAGGAAAGAGGAGAGGGGAGAGGAGAGAGAGAAGACAGAGAGGGAAGGAAGGGGAAAGAGGAAGGCTGCGAACCCTAATTTTCTTTCTCATCAAAAAACAGGAGGCAGATGTTGAAGTGAATCTGTGTACCAGGGGCGTCGTTTTCTTTTCATTCTAGCGTGATGCACTTGCACTGAGGTTTTAATATTTACTTCATTCGTATTGATTGACATGAGTCGCGTCGTGCTGCTGTGTCCACCTCGGTCGCCATCCCGTACAAAGCTCATAAGGTCGTAGTTCAAGCTCGCTCTTTTCCTACTGCCCTGGGAAACCCCGACCCGCTTGGGCCAGTCGAACCTTACCAGCCGGACGCGCACGCCCACAAGAGAGCGAGTGGCGCTTAATGGAGTCTAAGCCTGATCTCCGATGATGGGGATGTAAACAGCGGCTCCCAAGTGCCTGGGCTGATGCCTGAAGCACGCCCTTAGTCTGTTGATAATGCAGTGTGGAATCCCGAAGTAGGCCGTCGCCTCTTATCTCTGCCTGACAGAGTTGAGCAAGTTGGAGCCTCGTTGGCTTATGGTGCCCTTTTTCTCCTACTCTTGGCTGTCTCTGTCTCTCCCTCCCTCTCTCCCTCGCACTCACTTACGTAAGCACGCATAAGCACATGCACTTGCGCGTTACCTTAGACACGTGACGCCTGCATCAGGTCGCGAAGGGCAGGCTCCCTCTCGGCTGACAGTCCGGCGGGAGACATCGTTCAAGCACAGCGGGAGGTGACTGCACCTGCAAGTACCTGCGAAATCTGTGACAAGACGACCAGCGTCAATGCCGTCGTTTCTTACTGAATCGTAGTCCACAAGCCTTTCCCTGTCTCCTGTATCGCGAATGTCTGCTGTGTGCGGAGGACTCGGAAGTCGTTGACGATAAGCATGGGCGCCCTCGCGGAAAGGATAACAAACGAAACAGCAGGAGGCGGCCTCTGTCGAGATGGGCCCGGAAAAATGTCGCTGGCGGCGGAGGGCGAGCCGGGCACCACCTGCACGGCCAGTGGTCGCTGCCTCTCTGGGAAATGAGTCACGGCCGGGGCGTTTCGACGTGTTCTCTAGCAGCGAGGGTCAAGTTATTGCCTCGGAGGCCGCCGCGCGATAGGAGCCTCCGCCGCCGCTCCCGCGCCATTCGGCCTCCTCACGCTCCTCCAGGACAGGACCCGCTGTCGCGTCCCCGCCATGTGGCCGCAAGTTAGTGGTTCCTTTGCTCGACTTCGCTTCTCCTTTTGGAAACCCGTACTGTTGGCATCCGTTCAGCAACAAGATGTACTTACATTGCTTTCAACTTAACATCTGCGAGCTTCGCTCTCTCTCTCTCTCTCTCTCTCCCTCCCCCCCCTCTCTCTCCCCCTCCCTCCCTCCCCCCTCTCTCCGTCTTCCCATCCCTCTCTTCCTCTCCCCTTCTCCCCTTCTCTCCTTCCCTCCTTCCCTCCTTCCCTCCTTCCCTCTTTCTCGCACTTTCAAGAAATGTGAACGCAGGTAGGACTTAGTCTCATCCATGTAATTATTTCTGCATCAGTCCTTTGTCTTTGTTGATTTCCACCACTTTCCAACCGAGCCGAAGCCAGGCTGGAGCGCGAGCCAGGCAGAGACGTCCGGCTGCTCCTTCGCGGACGGGGCTGCACCCGCTGCCCGACGGCAGGCCTCTGTCCATGCATCGATCCACACTGGAGCAGGAATGCCGGAATTACTTAGTCCTTTATCTCGCACCGGCCGCACCGTCGCCCGCCGGAGTAGCTCGTCCGCAAAACAGAGAGGGCCCATGATGCGCTGGCGTAGCCTTCCAGGCTGTCTGCTCCGTCATTCGGAGCAGCCAAGGGCGCGAGGACGCCAGGCTTTGTAGTGTGCGCGGCCGGAATCATGACCTCAGCCCAGACACGCTTCGCCTTTTTTCATGCGCTGGACTTCATGACCGGGCGCTGAGGACACGGCCCTTCATGCAAATTGTCGCAGCGCCGTCAAGGGCGTGCGGGCGGGCCGCTGGGCAGGAAAGGGATTCCCTTGGAGGCGCTCCAGGGCTATCCTTGGGAGAACCTGAGTGTTTTTATTTTTGTCATGGGCACTGCCGCCGATACGGACATAACGACAATGAAGATACCGATAAATATCTCGAAGTGCCCGCGCTTAAGGCTTCCACTCCATCAGTGATACGCAGCCGCAGGTTATGAGTGCGAGTTTAGCCAGAATTCCCTTCGTTATAAGGGGACAAAGGACCCCAGTTG
>NW_025918503.1:0-2500 GCF_019202785.1 Penaeus chinensis
CCGCCCTCCTAGATTTCCCTCCTCCGTCCGTCTCCTCATGAATTAGTCCCGCTCATCAGTCGCGGGGTTCTCGCGCCGTGGGTAATGAACAAGGCCAGAAATAATCACCATCAATAATGTTTATTGGGAAAGTTGGGTGGCCGTGTGTCCTATTTCTCAGGCGCTGCTGTAAAGCCTCCAGTTACACCCGTGAGCGAGGAATTAGGGGGGGGGGGGTAGGGGAAGTTGAAGACTGGGGGGTTAGGAGGGGGGTAGGGGGAAGGATGTGGGTTAGGGGGTAGGGGGAAGGATGGAGGTAGGGGGTAGGGGGAAGGATGGGGCAGGGGGGAGGATGGGGGTTAGGGGGTAAGGGGAGGAGGTGAGGGTTAGGGGGTTAGGGGGAGTGGATATGGGGTAGGGGGGGGTGGGGGGACAGGGTGAGGGTAAAAAGGTAAGGGGAAGGAAGTGGGTAGGGGGTAGGGGGTAAGGGGAAGGTAGGGTAGGGGTAGGATGGGGTAGGGGGGTAAGGGGAAGGATGGGGGTAGGGGGTAGGGGGAGGGATGGGGGTAAGGGGAAGGATGGGGGTAAGGGGTAAGGGGAAGGATGGGGTAGGGGGTAGGGGGAAGGATTGGGGTAGGGGGAAGGATGGAGGTAGGGGGAAGGATGGGGGTAGGGGGTAGGGGGTAGGGGGTAGGGGGAAGGGTGAGGGTAAGGGGTAGGATGTGGGATGGGGGTAGGGGGAAAGATGGGGGTTAGGGGTAGGGGAAGGATGGGGGTTAGGGGGTAGGGGGAAGGTTGAGGGTAAAGGGTAGGAGGTGGGGTTGGGGGTAGGGGTAGGATGGGGGAGGGGTAGGAATGGTCGAGGGTAAAGGGTAAGGGTGAAGAATGGGGGTAGGGGGTAAGGGAGGGATGGGGGTAGGGGTAGGGGGTAGGGAGAGGGATGGGGAGAAGGGGAAGAGTGGGGGTATGGGAGTAGGGGGGAAGGATGGGGGTGGAATGTGGTTGGGGTGTGGGAGAAGGGATTGGTGTGAATTTGGGGGGGTGGGGGGTGGTAGAGAGAGGGGTGGCGGCAGGTCGGGTTTGGGGTAGGGGTGAAGAGGAGGGGGGGGGTAGGGCGTATGGTGTTTAAAGGCACCATTGCTGGCGATAAGGGGAAACCTTCAAGGAGGAAATTGGAGAGGAAGAAAGCGAGGAGAGGGGGAGGGGTGGGGGTATATGGGAGAAGAGTATGGGGATTTTGTGGGGTACTTTCGTTAATGATGAGGGTGAGAGAGAGACAGAAAAAAAAGTGGGGAAGAGTAGGAATGGGGTGAGGCAGAGGAATAATAGTAAAGAAAGGGTGATAAAAGAAGAAGAAGAAAATGCTTCTCCTCTCTTCCCAAATCTGATTAGGTCTTTACTGATGAGTTCCAAACTTCCATTGTCCGTGCGTATTTGTGTGTATGTGGCTGCTTATCATTTCTGGTGTATACACACACAGACACAGACACACACACGCACACACGCACACACATACACACATACACACACGCACACACACACACACACACACACACGCGCGCGCGCGCGCGCACACACACATACACACATACACACACGCACACACAAACACACACACACACACACACACACACGCGCGCACACACACACACACACACGCACACACACACACACACACGCGCACACACACACACACACACACGCACACACACACACACACAAACGCAAGCAAGCACACAAAAATACACCAAGAATTAATACAGACAAATGCACACTCGCTTGCAAACAGGAATGCAAGCAAATTCCTTCTTCTTCCACATCTATATCCAGCTACACCCCCACCACCCACACCCACCCACGTGCACATACCCATATCACCAAGAACTCACTTACTAAGGCCACCACTCATCCTGTATTCACACACCCCACCCCCACCCCAGCTCTACCCCCACCAAAACCCTTTACACAAGCAACCCCCACCCCAACCCCACCCTCCCTTTACACAAGCACCCCCCCCCACCCCTACCCTCCCATTACACAGGCACCCCCCCCCCCCCAACCCAACCCAGCTCCATCCCCACCAAAACCCTTTACACAAGCAACCCCCACCCCAACCCCACCCTCCCTTTACACATGCACCCCCCCCACCCCTACCCTCCCATTACACAGGCACCCCCCCCCCAACCCAACCCTCCCTTTACACAAGCGACCCCACCCCCCCCCACCCCAATCCTTCCTTTTCACAATCACCCCCACCCCCACCCTCCATTAACACAGGCACCCCTCACCCCTACCTTTCCTTTACACAAGCACCCCCCCCCTCACCCCTACCCTCCCTTTACACAAGCACCCCCCCCCTCACCCCACCCTCCCTTTACACAAGCACCCACTCACCCCCACCCTCCCTTTACACAGGCACCCCCCTCCCTCCCCACCTTCCCTTTCCACAGGCACCCCCCTCCCTCCCCACCTTCCCTTTCCACAGGCACCCCCTCCCTCCCCACCCTCCCCACCCTCCCCT
>NW_025918504.1:2500-7303 GCF_019202785.1 Penaeus chinensis
TCTGCGCCACATTGTAATTCATAAATATCCTTAAATAAGATAGATATTTTTTTAATATAATGAAAATGAATAACACGCATAGAAATAAACATGAAAATTAATAGGAATACGTACAATCTACCTAAGCGATGAGGGCCACAACTATTGTTTGTTGCGGTACTATTTGTAAATGTTTTCACTAAACAAGAAGCGCAATAAATCATAGGAGTCAAATCATTAAATTCAAATCTTGAACATCACATGTTGTTGTTAACATGATCGTATTTTCTCTTTAATACAGATTGGACACAATATACAAGCTAACTGTGAACACCAAGTTAAGTTTTTTAAAGAAGTAGGATATTCGCGTATAAATGAGAAAAAGTATATTTTGCTGATTTCTTGTAACAACTTTGTTGTAGAATGAAGCTGTGTTTGAAATTTCTAAGGAAAGGCTACTTTCTGTCTTTTAGCAGTATTGGAAGAAGAATATATATTATATATGTATATATTATATATATATATATATACTACTAATATTAGTGTAATATTAGTAGTGGTATAGGGTTATAGAAGTTAGGGATATCATTTTTTTTAATAAGAGTAAAACCTATATATTTTGCTGATTTCTTACATAAGAAAGTTTTTTTTTTTTTTTTTTTGGTATTCCTTGAGCTGTTTTTGAAAGGCAATTAATCTACTTCTCTTAAATATGTTGGGAAAACGAGAGAGAAAAAAAAATTATTATATATATCAAGCAAAATTCAAATATTTTTGGCTCACATTTCCAGTAAAATAAAGAAATATTACAATAATAATTTTGTTTTAATAATACGAACTAAAACTTCATCATCAGTTCTCATGATATAACCAAAGGAAAGGAAGAAGTAATTTACAAGTTACAAGAAAACCAGCAAGATAAAATATTTACATTATTCAATCAAATCATTTTATTCTATCTCTATAATATTTTTTTTAAGTAGAGCCAAGATGTTAGTTTGTGCTTGTATGTTTTGTTAGCTTTTGCTGTTTATTGAATAAAATTTCAGTGTCACAGTGTCAACTCGTCGATGTGTTTTTGCCATTCCTAATACAATACTTACATAATACATACATTACAATATATATATATAGATAAAATTTATATATTTATATAGTTATTATATATATAATATATGTGTATTTATAATATATGTAATATGTATATATGTAGTATATAAATTATACGTACAATATATGTAGTAGATTAAATATGTAGTATATATATATAGAATATATACATATATATAATATATATATATATAGATATATATATATATATATTGTATATATGTGTTATATAATTTAGAAAATATATATATATATATATAATATTAATTTATATACACACTGCTAAATGCCTGCTTACTTGCGTACATTCGTCTCACCCCATAAAAGTATTAGTTTTTCTTTTGTCAAGACTACTCAACTTGTTTGAAAAGAAAATGTGATGCGGAGAGCAGAAACCAAGCGGGGAAAAATGGACAGATCATTGTTTTTTTTGGCCATCTTTTCTATTCGTCTTTCCGAGGAGGCTGTGAGAATGAAAGCTTTCTCCCGACTCATTTTGGATCCAAGGTAAAAGTGTTTTCGCAAATTTTCCCATGTTGTTTAGCCATACATTGGAAAATCGTAATTTTCGTTGCAATTTCTTGAAAAGCAAAAACGACTGCAAGTGCACCATACCAAAATAGAGGATCAGAGTACTTTCAAATTACGTGTATCAGGTTACGAGGTGCCGGGAGTATTTAGGTTTGGTGCTCGCACTTTTCCTCTGCAGTCAAGAGCGAATCTCAAAGAGTCACTCCTGCGCATACTGCCATTTTTCTGTGCTTGGTGTAAGGTATATGAATGGCTTTTTAATTCTTAGGGCAAAAGCCCTTCTCTCGTCCCACACACTAAACACACGCTCTTAGTACAGCCATCTTGTGACAAACGAGAATAGCCGTAAATAAGTTCTCTCTAAGCATGTTGGGTATTAAACAACAGGCCTGGTTACGAAAACTTTGCCGTCACTATTTATTCAGTGTCAACGGGATTTTTACATTCTTGAAAAAAATCAAGGAAAGAAGGTTTTTAAACTTGAGTGCATATACATATTCCATAGCAAGTATACATATACATATATATGTATATAGAATATGTATGTAATATATATTTAATTAAATATATAAATATATTATAATAATAAATTATACTATAGTATTATATAAATTTATATATAATATATAATATATATATATATTAGTGTGTGTGTGTGTGATGTGTGTGGTGTGTGTTTGTGTTGTGGTTGTGCAACATATATATAAATATATATAATATAATTTATATAAGTATATATATATATATATATTATATATAATGTATAAACATCTATATATTATATATATACATATATATATATATATAAAACTATATAATATATATATTATATATATATATATTTGTTTGTGTTTGTGGTGTATATATATTATTATTTTATATGTTAATATATATATTAAATATATTATGTATATATATATAAATGATATATATTATATATTATTTGTTGTGATATATATTATACTTTATAGTAAATATAATATATACTAGTATTTATATATGTATATATATTATATATAAATATATTATATGTGTGTGTGGTGTGTGTGTGTGTGTGTTGTATGTGTATGTGTAATGTTAAGTTTTTGTGTGTGTGTGTAGCATGTTGTGTGTGTGGTGGTGTGTTGTGGTGTGTGTGTGTGTGTGTGTGGGTGTTTTTGGTGTGTGTGTCTTATGTATGTTAAATATACATATATATATACCATATATATACATATATATTCAATATGTATATGTATGTAAATACACACAATAGACATATATATATATAATATTTAATATATATATATATATATATATACATATATGCATGTGTGTGTGTGTGTATATGTATATATATATATATATATATAATTATATATATATATATTTTATTACACACACAACTATTTATTTATATATATATAATATATTATTATATATATATATAATATATATATAAATGTTATAGTATATATATTATATATATAATGTATATATATATATAAATATATATATGGCATACATATATATAAAATATCATATATTATATACAATGTATATATATTTATATTTATATATATAAATATATATTGTGTGTGTGGGAGTGTGTGTGTGGTAGTGTGTGTGTGTGTGTGTTGCATATATGTATATGTACAGTTGCGGAAGTGATTTCAAGTACACTTGCTGGGTCCCGTTTTTGTACATCTGACAGCCACACTTCAATAAAAATATACATAAGTAAATAGTATTTTTTTTAAGAATGAGGCGAACCCTAGGTTGTGATTGGTATAACATAAATGTCCGATAAGATAGTAAATAACTAATTTAATAAACTACGTGAACATTTTATCTTTTCAAACAAGTTGATAACAAAAAATGTATTAATTTTTATTTTTAAACTCTGTTGTGGATATTTTTTTTTTTTCAAATACGATTTTCTGGAATTGTTTGTTTATCGAAAAGGCAACAGCTAAGGAGGTGAGGCGGCTTCTTTCAACACAGCAAGTATCAATTAATAGCTGCATATTTCTTTGAAAAAAAAAAACGCTTCAGCTTCAAATATCTACGTATGGCAGCTGTATCAAATATAAAAGAAATCTTCAAAATCGCCGATACCTCGTAAGATGGTTCTCGTAGTTGCACCACTAGTAGCTACAATCGAATTATGAAGTGACAGCTTCTTTTTCGCCAGAACCCAAACTAAAACAATGAATCAATAACAACACAATAAAAAAAACATGCTACATATATTTCCATATAGAACATTAACTGAAACAAAAGGCGCAGTAGGCCACAATGATTATGTAAATACTTTAAACAGTATGTGGGTGGTGTTTGTTGGTGTGTGTGTGTTTGTGTTATCTATGGAGACTCTACAGTCAATATTTGGTGATTATTAATGCAACAGTATGTAATAATTATTTAATTGAATCACAGTTTTTCGCTATTATTATTTCCATATGTCGAGGCGTTTTCTGAGGAGTCGCTTAAATCAGCTGAGCGAAAAAATACACGTTTGTTTGTTTTCATCTCGAGCATCTACAACTGAGTGGTTCCAAGAATGGAGAAAAACAAGTCCTAAAACTAACTCCCAATTAAATTTCTCTGGAAGATAAATCTTGCTCATTCTGACACAAATGGGAATCAATCTTGCTCTCTACTTTTTATCTGACACGCATGCAATTTATATTTTTCCCTTGTATTTGTCAATGCATGCTATAACTTTGATACGTAATCTTAATGTGTTTTTTTCGACAAAAATCTCTTTTCCCGGAGTGCTATTAATGCTTGTTTGTATCGCTCGTGACTTGAGCAGTCTGAAGAGGAACCATCTAGAAAATAAATAAATAAATAACACGAAATCGTATATTTGATACTCTCTATTGATAAAAATCCTTCATAAATCCTGAACATCCTTATTACGGCTAATCTAAATACACTAAAGAGGAAAGAAAATATGTCTGACAGTATATGCCGTCATAAATGTAAACACATGGAATCTGAGTGAAAACGAGGCTGCAAAGCTGATACCTTTTTCAAGATACAACGCAAGCAATATGAAATTACAAAGAGAGGCCGCATTACTTGGGAATGAGACAAAGTAATTATCTCCCGATCGAGTGGTAGGAAAGAGGTGGGCCACTCTAGAACGACCGCCCTTCATTCCGGTTGCCCCACTGCTACCATACAGTTTCACTCTAA
>NW_025918505.1:0-7495 GCF_019202785.1 Penaeus chinensis
CTTTTCTTTGCTCGTTATATGCAAAAAAAAAAAAAAAAAAAAAAAAAAAAGTAAACTGGTTGCGGAGACAAAGAAAAAAATTGCACATATACTGTATTATAAATAAAAAAAATCTTGAATCCTCTTTCAAAATCATCCTGAAGTAAATCATAAACGAAATAATAATAAAACAAATCCTAAAATTAAAAATACAAAAGAAAATCAATGAAAACATGAAAGAAAAACACGATCCGAACGTAAGTCAAGCAAACAAACGAAGTCACAAACCGAACAAAGAAAACAGCGATTCGGACAATGGAAAGGTCTTAAAAGAAAATAACAATCAGTAATAACAAAAAAAAATAATAATAATAAAAAATAAAAAAAAATAATAAAACTAATGATAATAATAAAGTCACAACACAAGAACCTCATCTGAAAAACATACAAAGAAACAAACAACGCAAACAAACAAACGGAACTCAAACAAACAAAAATTGGCTTCGACGCAACCGTGTACGCGGCTCTTGACGTACACAGGGCATGTGCGTCTGTGTGCGTATATTCAGAGTAGATTTTCCTATCTATTTTGCAACTGATTTGTTTTAAAAATTCGTACTATGATAAAAATAATTTGTTTCATTTGCGGAACATTGTCCTAGGACAGATAATAATAATAATAACGATGATCATAATTATATCAATAATAGCAATATTAATAATAATAATGATAATAATAATAATAATAATAATAATAATAATAATAATAATAATAATGATAATAATAATGATAGCAATAATAATAATAATAATAATAATAATAATAATAATAATAATAATAATAATAATGGTAATGATAATAATAATTGATATGATAATAACAATAATAATAATAAATATAATGATGATAAAAATAATAACAATAGTGATAACAATTATAACAATAATAAAATAAAACTACTAATAATGAAAATAATAATACCAGCGCCAATAATAATAATAATAATAATGATAATAATAATAATAATAATAATAATAATAATAATAATAATAATAACAATAATAATAACAATGATAATAATAATGATAATAGTTTAAATTATAATAATAGTAATAATAATAAAAATAATAACAATGATAATAATAATAACAATAATAATAATGATGATAATAATAATAATAATAATAATAATAATAATAATAATAATAATAATAATAATAATAATAATAATAATGAAAATGATAATGATAATAATAATAATAATAATAATGATAATAATAAAAACGACAATAACAATAATAATAATGATAATAATAGTAATAATAATAGTAATAATAATAACAATAATAATAATAATAATAATAATAATAATAATAATTATAATAATGATAATAATTATAACTTTAATAATAATAATAATAATAATAATAATAATAATAATAATAATAATAATAATAATGATAATAATGATAATAATAATAATAATAATGATAATAATAATAACATTCACCATCACCATCATAATACCATCAACAATAATAATCACCATTGTCATTATCATTATGATTATCATAACGATATTATAATAATAATATAATAATGCGCTAATATACTGACTAATAATTATGATGACAGAGATAATAATAACAATAATGGCAATCAATATCAACTGAAATTATTATGTTATCAACAGTAGAGTATGATCAAGATGACGATAATATATTTAATAAAAAGGACAAATATAGTAGAAAAAATAGTGGTTATTATAATTTAGAACAGGAGCTCGATACGTTAAAAAGAGAGAGAAAAAAAACATTTATAAGAAAGTAGAAAGTGTCAAACTCCTTTCAGAAAACAATAGAAGTTTAGAACTTATAACAAAACATATAGAGCAAAGCGGCAGCGTCCGAGCGGCGGCACAGCGGCCCCGGCGGCGGGAATCGGCAGCCAGAGCCGGCGCGCTGCGTTCGCTCCCGTCCGCGGCTGTTACTCTTACCTGTCTATGAGCGAAGGGAACAAGTGTGGCGTGAAGCTCGACCCGCCTATGGCCCCGCCCACCGCGCCGCTCATGGAGACTGGAGGCCGTATGAGTGGTGGAGAGAGGTGTGACGTAGACGTGACGTCACCGAGAGGGGTGGGGCCAGGGGATGTTGCCGCCCCTTCCAGTCGGCGCCTGCGCAGACGAGGCAAAAACGAGGCCGTTACAAAGTGCAGAGGCGAAATAAAACGTGTTTCTCTCGTTCTTTGAGATTTACGACTGTGATAATTACAGTGACATTCTATTTAAGGTCCGGAGTTAATAACATTCATTCTGCGTAATTTTGGCACTCCAAGGGATGGACTTTTTAACATAATATTGCAATTTTTCGACTGATAATTAGTATTTGATCTAAGCGGTAAATATCCTCCACTGAAATGGAATTTTTAAGCTGACCGGGAACCTTGAACATGGTAATGATAACATGATTAATTATCAATGTAAGAATAGTAATAAGTGCGCTGTACTAATCATAAAATTCCAGCATTATTTCACTATTATGATTATCAATATCCCCATTAACAATACTAGCTCTGACATTATTATCAACACCACTTAGCTTATCAAGAAAAATTGTTACTATGATTCATTATAATTTGCCTTTATCAGTGATTTTGCCCTTGTTACTGACACTGATAATTATTATCATTATAACTCAAATGTTATCATGACTAATAACTTCATCATAACTTAATTTGCAATACTATTAGCATTGTTACTGGCGTAATATTCATATCTTTTAAATTGATATCTGCGATTATCATAATCATCTTCTGGACTTTGTTATTACTGTTATCATTATTGGTATTAGTGTGATATTTTTATTACTTGTATCATTCTTGCTATTCTTGTTATGCAAACACAATTTTCATCGTCATTATTTCTATTATTATTATCATTATTATTACTAGTATTATCATTATCATCACTGAAATTACTGTTATTATTATTATTATCATTATTATCATCATTGCTGTTGTTGTTATTAATGTTGCTGCTGCTGCAATAAGATCACTATCCATATTTCAAAGTCATTGCAATAATTACTACAAGCATTAATAGTTGCATCTTCATTATAATTGTGGCATCCTGCTCTAATGTCTATCACCGCAAGTTTAGCAACATAATAAGGGTCATCATCATATCAACGCAAAATAATATCAATAAAGATGATGACTGCTGTCCCCAATCTTCGTAACATTAGCGACGTGAGTTATTATAAGTTGTCATTGTTATCATTATTATTATTAACATTTTCCTATTGTGACTGGAGTTTGTAATTTCCGTTGTGCCAGTATTATCAACATCATCATGACCATAATTATCATTCACGGTGTTATCATTATTATTATCATGAGTATTTTAGGTATCATCATCTTCATTATCATTCTTTTATATAATTTCTCGTAATTATAAACATTTCTCTTAAGAAAAATTATTGCTTAATTTTTTCTTCAAAGCTGTCGGTGGCATTATTTTCGACATTATTGATTATACTCTTATCTTTAACATTGTTATTTTTACTATTAATTTTAGTTAAGATGAAGTATCTTCATTGTTTTCCTTACTAACTAGAAAATTTCCTTGATTAAATTGGCATTGATTGATCCTTGAATTTGAATTTTAAATCTAATTTTTTTTTTTTTGTCTTTTATTAAGAACTTACTCTTCTGTCTTGGGCGAAGATAAGGGTTTGGGCGGAGGGGTGGGCGGTTCTTCGCGCTCCTCCCCCTCCTCCTCCAGACGGCCCGCCCCCATGACTCCGAGGTCCCGCCCACCGCCTTCCTCCGCCAATCCCGACCTCTCCTCCTCGTCGTAGGCGGAGCGAGCGTGGTCGTAGCTCAGAGGTGAGGCCACGGATTGGCTGTCGACGTCTTGTTCCAGGTTAGAGGCGTGGGGAGGGGGCGTGGCTGAGGACGTGGACGAGAGGGCGTGGTGTAGGACGTGGTGGTGGCGGTGGATGTGGGCGTGGGGCTCCGAGGGCGAGGGATGGGCGGGGAAATCGTCGCCGCTGGAGGAGGATGCGGCGGCGGCGGAGGTAGCGGGGGCGTGGCCGTGAGTGGGCGTGTGCGGGCGCGACGAAGACGGGGAGCCGGGCGAAGGCGGCGAGGCGACCTCCAGGCTGCTGGTGGCGCCCTCGCCCTCGTCTGCGGCCTCGCTCTGGGGAAAGACGTCGGGCTGTAGGCCTTGGCAAAACGCTTTTATTCTTTTCATCGTCGAGGTTCAAATGGGAAAACATCGGGCAGGAGCATCCATTAGTAATAATTTAATGTTAATCTCCTTCTCTCTCAGTAACTTCCTCCATCCTTCTCTCCCTTGCTTCCTTTCCTTTCTTTCTCTCTCTCTCGCTCTCTCTCTCTCTCTCTCTCTCTCTCTCTCTCTCTCTCTCTCTCTCTCTCTCTCTCTCTCTCTCTCTCTCTCTCTCTCTCGCTCTCTCTCTCTCTCCCTCTCTCTCTCCCTCCCTCCCTCCCTCCCTCTCTCTCTCTCCTCTCTCTTTCTCTCTCTCTTTCCCTCTTCCCTCTCTCTCTCTTTCCCTCTTATCTCTCTCTCTCTCTCTCTCTCTCTCTCTCTCTCTCTCTCTCTCTCTCTCTCTCTCTCTCTCTCTCTCTCTCTCTCTCTCTCTCTCCTTTCTCTCTCTTCCCTCTCTCTCTCCTTCGTACTAACCTGTGTCTGAGTGTTGGCGTTTGGGTCTCCTTCAACCACTTCTCTCTTTCTCTGTTCTTCTTTCAGTCTTTCGCTCTTCCTCCATTTGGCTCGGCGATTCTGGAACCAGACCTGAAAAAAGGAGGAAAAAGAAAGGAGTGATTTACCTTTATCAACTTTTTTTTTTTCGTAATAATGATTTTTTTAAAACTGCAGTGATAAAGTATTTGATAATGAGGGTCATAGTGTTTAATTATTTTTATCGTTATTGGCAATAATTTTGGTACGGTTATTTTGCCTGCCAATCTAGATATTTGATTATTATTGCTATTGTCATCTTTAGATTCACTGAACAGGCCCTGTGATACTTTTTTATTTTATGTGATATGTCTTTCATATCTTTCATCTGTTCATTTCCAGTTATTCTTAGTCCCTAACTGAACTATTCAAAGAATTTCAAAAATGTCTTATATACAATGTTTTTTTATTGACGTGTTCGGCTTCAACTATATTTATATATATATTTTTTTTTTCTTAAACTCTTAATTTCTTATTTCTTTGCTAATCTTTATATTTTCTTTTTGTCTAATAACTCACATCCGTTAACTCCATCTGCCTGTCCATTACTAATTAATTCGTCTAGAAAAACAAAACGGAATGGACGAAACAGTAACTCATTTCCCGAAAAAGAGTTAACACGGTTTTCCTCTTTTCAGGAATCATAAATTCTAATAATTGATCTTAACCTCCGAAAATTCTCTCAAGTCTCGCATTCACCCCCCCCCCCCCAAAAAAAAAAAAAAGAAGAAGAAAAAAAAAAACTCATAAGAAAAAAAATATATATGAAATAGGATTAATCATTTAAATAAAAAAGAGAGAAAACACTTCCACTTTATAATTAATGTTCCAAAGAAACTTTTCGAAAATTCTAACGCAATTCTCGTCCTTTCCCCCCTCCCGGTCCCCTCCGTCTTCCCCCCCCCCTGCCCCATTCCCCTCCCTCTTACCCCCTTCCCTTCTCTCCCTCCCCATCCCCCCTTCAACCTCCAAACCCTCCCCCCCCTCGTACCAGCCCTCCCCCCCCCAAAAAAAAAAAAAAAAAAAAAAAAAAAAACTCAAACACTAAATTGCTCCACCGACTTTTCATGTCCATAATTAGTCCCGAACTCGATATGTCAATTAGGAGAAATAAGAAAACCAATTATTGTAATGCATCCGTAATCCATTTTATCTTTCCTCGGCAGTGGAATAAAGTT
This sequence comes from Penaeus chinensis, assembly GCF_019202785.1. Classification (NCBI taxonomy): domain Eukaryota; kingdom Metazoa; phylum Arthropoda; class Malacostraca; order Decapoda; family Penaeidae; genus Penaeus; species Penaeus chinensis. Next base: position 5,918 of record NW_025918505.1, read on the forward strand.
GACAGAGAGAGAGAAGAGAAAGAAGAGGGAGAGAGAGAGAGGGGGGGTGAGAGAGGGGGGTGAGAGAGGGGGAAGGGAATAGCAGAGGGTGGGAGAAGAGGAGGAGGGAATGGAGGTGAGAGAGAGCGAGAGAAAGAGGCCAGGAGAGGGAATGGAGGAGATGGGGAAGTAGAGGAAGAAAAAGTGAAGAGTGAGAAAAAAAGGAAGAGAGAGAGAGAGAGAGAGAGAGAGAGAGAGAGAGAGGGGGGGGGGGGGGAGAGAGAGAGAGAGAGAGAGAGAGAGAGAGAGAGAGAGAGAGAGAGAGAGAGAGAGAGAGGGGGGGGAAAGAGAGAGAGAGAGAGAGAGAGAGAGAGAGAGAGAGAGAGAGAGAGAGAGAGAGAGAGAGAGAGAGAGAGAGAATTAGACACAAACAAACAGACAGAACGATTGGTTTTCCAGACAAGAGACGGGGAGAGAGAGCGAGAGAAAGGGACAGACGGACAAAGAGAGAAAGAGAAAGAGAGAGATGGAGAGCGAGTAAATTAATTGAAGTTTAGTTTTCGCTGCCGTCACTAGATGTCACTTGAGACTTCGACTCATGAGGGGAAAAAGGTGTATATATTTTTCCCGCGCTTTCTATTATCCGTCGCTCTTGCGCACGACGGCGGCCAGGGTGGCGGGAATCCACGAAATTATACTTCTTTTTTTTTCTTTTTTTTACTTAGTCCCTTTTCTTCTTTCTCTATTTTGCTCTCTCATAGTTTGTCTTTCTCATTCTTTTTTTTTTCTTTCTTTTTCCCCTCTCTGGTCACCCTTTCTCCTTCTTTTACTGTTCTTGTTTCTCCCTTTCTTCACCTTCAACTCTCTCCTCCTCTCTCTTTCTCTTTCTCTTCCCTTCCCACTCCCTCTTTCTTCACCCTCTCTTCCTCCTCTTCGTTCCTTTTGTTATTGTTGTTGTGGCTCTCGGTCGCGACCTCCATCGCCGCCGTCACCTCCACAATCACTTCCTCTTTCTCCTCCTCCTCCCTCTTCCTCTTCCTCTTCCTCTTCCTCCTCCTCCTCCCTCTTCCTCCTCTCCTACTCCTGCTCCTCTCCCTCCTCCTCCCTCTTCCTTCTCCTCTTTTCACCCACATCTCTACCTCCTCCCCCCCTCTCCTCCTCCTTCCCCTCCCCCCCTCCTCCTCCTCCTTCTTCCCCTCCCCCTCCTCCTCCTCCTCCTCCTTCCCGAAGGCGAGGACGCCATCAGCGGGGTTAGCAGTTCAGCGAATTCGAATCCCACCCAGAAAGGGGTTTTCGCGCGGGAAAATGTAATCTGATCAGACAGCAAGGGGATTGAAGACCGCTGTTTACGACGGGGTTATGTGCAAGGGACGGTTTATATTTGTTTTAAGAACTGGATTTCCGAGAGGATTTATGGGCGAGGGGGATGGGGGGGATGGGGGGGTAGGGGGGCAGCAGAGAGGGGGGTGGTGGGGGTAGGGGGGGGGGAGGGGGAGAGGAGAAGGAATGGAAGGTAAGGGGTAAAGGGATGGGAGGAAAGGGGGAGGGGAGGAGAGGTGTGGGTAAAGGGGAGAGGGGGGGGAGGGGGAGAATGGCAGG
>NW_025918507.1:0-6874 GCF_019202785.1 Penaeus chinensis
TTATTTGTTCAATTAAAATAACTTTTTTCTTTTTCTTATTTTTCAAGAATTTCAGTTTTTTTGCTATAAATTCCTTTTTTATTTTGTTTGCAAATGTACGACAAATCTATTTCCCAAAAAATTACAAGGAAAAAATTTTGAAGAATTTTTAAGAAGAAGGGTTTAAACAACAAACTTCTCCAAACCACGTGGCGGTTATAAATCAATTTTTTTTTGTTACTGAAAATATAAAACACCATTCCGCTAAGGGGTGATATCGTACATCCCATTCTTCTAGTGAAGCGAGCCCCGAGCTGCTTGAATTATTCTGGTATACTATTTTTAGATTATATAAAGGGATTACTATATATGATTGTTTTAAATGGCCATCAATTAATATTTTGACATCGAAACCATTTGCATTAAAAATTAATATTTTGGAATGTTATTGCTGCTACATGAGGCATGATTGTTTTATGGTTAGCATTTACAATATAGCAAAACCATCGTCCGAATATCCTTGTATAGTTGTTTCAAATGTATTATATTTTCTATAGCTTTAATTTTTAATCGAAAATAATTGATCCGCCTTGCTTTCTATCTTGGTTATAGATGAATGGTATGGGGGGGAACATTAATGCCATTTTGAAAAACAATTTTCAGAAAGATAACCCCTGTTTGGAAGCTGATGAACCATCTTTTGGTGTAAGGCCAGAATAAAAAATCATCCATCCATTTAGTGTCAAACAAAAATACCGTAACATTCTAAAATTCCAATTGTATTGACATATATTTCCATTGTCTGAGTCTCATCGTTTTGTGATTTATGCGAAACGAAAACAATTCATTAAATTTTCAAAAATAACTTGGGGGACACAGGAAATGTATTCATATATTTTCCAATTCTAACCACGGTCTTGCATAGAAATATACGGAGGGTAATTCGTAACAGATTTTGCTCTATCGTACCAAGTTGTATTAATTTCTCTTGCACATTTAAAGGGGCCTTTAATGAGACTAATATAAAACACTCTTTAAAGGGGATGATAAAATTGAGATAATATTTTAAATAATAGTGTTTACGAGGTTTAATGGGATAATCTGCAATTCACTCATCCAAAACTAGGAAATGTTTGAATAGAATACCCGGTCGTTCGTATTCTATACCCAGGGTCAAATTTTTAATCATTTTTATCGGTGGATTCCTTAGATTTTTTTTTTAGGGGTCTCTTTCCTCCTAGTGATTGGAGTGTAGAGGAAATAGTTTCAACTGGAAAACGTATTTCATCAAACATTATATATAAATAATCCACCATTGGTAACAAATTTCAATTGTATCACTGTCATTACTAGACCGTTGAATATTTTTTTAACATTATCTAAAATATAATCGGGGAACCTGATTCCTATCGTAATTTATCAAATTTGGTTTCCAGTTGAATTATTATTTTCTTAAAGCGTTGAAAGATCAACCTCTATTTTCTTTTCTTTGATAAATTTTTAGTGATTTACTATTTCGTTAAAAGACATAGTTCTACTCGACAATTTCCTGTAACTGTTTTTTACCCCAGTAATATTTTTTTCCAATACTATAATAGTTCTGATATCAACATGTATATAATTTCAGCAATCTTGTTATGATAAAAGGTAATGTTTACTATTCCCAGCAATGTACGCATCCTTAAAGACCTGTAACCAGATCTCCTTATTCGCCAAATATCCATATTTTATTTCGGCAGAAAATAAAGGGCCTAAATTTTTATTTTCCGTATCCTTTTCACTATCACTGATTTTGTCAGTCTTTCAATTTAATTCATTCTTATTTTCTACGCTTTTGTCAATCACCCCAGTTACCCCTCTCTCTTCCTCCAAAAGATATATCGATATATTTTTATGGCATCTTCAAAAGCTGAAAAACTATTTTCTTTGGCGTTAATAATTCCAAGTTTAGAATTTTTATTTTATTCATATACTTTTATGATTTTCCATTTTTTTTAAAGTATTTTATATATATGGTTTTTTATATATATTAAAATTTTTGATATAAATTTAGTCATATAAATGTAATATTAAAGTAGAATAATTCATAATAAATTTGTAACATAAAATACTTTCAAACCAATATTATTTTTTTATATCTTATAAATTTCTTTATCATGAAAGTCGACAGTAATTTTCATTTTATATTATAAAGGCTTTCAGCTATTTTCTATTGTTAGTAATATTATTGTATATAATTTTATTACCAAATTATACAAATAAAGAAAAGATAATCTGAAAAATAATGCTTTATTATAAAGACCATAATATCGTAACATCAAAAAAATAATGGTAAAGATGAGCAAAATTTGCATGACAAAATCCAAAATACGAATATTTTTACTCGAAAAGGTTGATTCCACCCAACTTGATAATTTTAAGATCAGAAATTGCATGCAATCGTTAAAGATATAAATGACGATAAACATGCAAGTGATAATCGCTTCAAGAATTAGAAAGAGAATAATCGTATATTAATGTATAAAGATGATGATGATGATAATGATGGAGTAAAATCATGGTTGAAATATGAAATAAACAATTCTTCCTCGGATTACTCTTTGTGTGCTAATTAAACAAATACAAATACTTTATCGGAAAGGGGAGAAATTAGGAAATAGTATCATTAATCGGCTCTATATTTTACTAGAGCGAATTTATTAAAAAGGTAGACTTCCATTGAAGTTAGAATAAACTTTTTAAAATAGAAAGAATTAAGAGGAGAGACCTCTCGGTTACATGGATACAACTATCCAATCCTTGGGAAAACCTATTATATTGAAAAGAAATATCTAAATATCTTAAAATATGGTGAAACTTATAAATATGTATTCAATCAAAACAACTATTTTTTAATGATGATTTCGTTTATATACACAGTCCTTTTCCGAAATGGTCCCTATATTGATTTGTCAAGATGCATTTCTTTTTCAAGTGTAATAAAAATCAAACAAATCTCTATAAAACAGTAAATATAGCCCCCGATCTCTTTAGTTCTAAATATCTAAATAAATTTCCCCATTTACTACCAATTATCATAAAAAGCTACTCAGTTTAGTCATTTGGAACCTATCCCCGTAAGAATGTCAGGACATTGTCTTTTGTATGGCAAGGAAATCCTATTCGTTTTGACGGTTCACTCGCCATATGGGACAAGTCAGACAATATTGTAAATGCGAATAACATTAATAAAAAACTTGTCCAATCCATAGAGTATTAAAATTTTATTAAACAGTATCGTCACTCAATCATTCATTTTCCCAAATATAAAAGGAGGATTATTGATTATAAATCAAAGGATGGAGCGATATAAGCAGATATTTTCAGTAACAACATTATCGAAAAGTATTATCCGATTCAAATATGAAATCAACCCCAAAGAAGATTACGAGATATAACACCCAAAAAAAATCGTTATGGTATGGAATACCGATGACAAATTGGGTATAAAAATTAAATAATAAACAATATACCATTCTCGAACAGAAAAAATAACGAGATCGCCATTCCAAAAGATGCTTCATTTTTTCAAAGAAACCCTTACATAGAAATTAGATAAAGAGACGGGAGAATGTGTTATGGTAACACTCGATTCGACATTTTCCTCTAAATCCGAGATGGGCTTCGAATCCGTTTTCATTTTAATTCTCGGACAACTTGCTGGTAATTAATCCGCAAAGAAAACATCATCTAAGCCCTTTTGTTTCTAAAATATTATTAATAAGAAAACCCGGAGTTCCCTTTACTAGTAAACAGGGAAAACCTCATTATTCCTCCGTTATTGTTGTAGGGGAAAAGATTTACCCTCATTATCTTTGCCAAATGGTATCGTACCAGAGAGCAAATTTTTTTTTGTTCATATTCACATAATAAAACCAAAGAATAAATTTCGTTATTCGTTAATCGAGAATTTTCACGATCATTACCTCTCGAAACTCCACTTGATAACTCATCAAAATATATTTGTAAAATATATACAAAATACCTTCTTCAGAATAGCTACGATAATAACGACTAATAAAACATAAAGCTAATATAGGGACAATCGATACAACTGGTTAACAACCCCTATAATTGATCTTGCTAAAATTAAAAATGGTAACGATAAAGAGATCAAACATGTAAATATTTGCAATAGGGGTTTAAAGAAAGTCTGAAAGGGACCTCAATTTCTAATACTATTGTACAAGCAAATTTGGTCATCGTTACCGACATTATTTTTGTAACGATACAAGCGTGTTTGAAGTTGTTCGATCTAAAACAAACATTATTAACAATAGGGTAATTGATTCTTTTAAAAAATGTACACATTGACGTTCAAACTCAACGATGGATATCTTCTACAACCATTTGGACAAGGACCGTGCAAGACGAGCGGACGATGCGGTATTTTGGGGATTGGGTACCCCCTATACTTTGATCATGTAAATTAAAAATATGTAAAGTGTTTCCATATAGAACTGCTGACAATGTTTTAATTAAAAGGGTTTACTGTATATTTATCAATACCTGTACAACTGGACGTAGTGTGTCAGCGCAAATATAATTGGAGGTTATTGCTTTATATTCTTTCCCCCAAAATACAAGGGAAAAGAAATCATCTTAAATGCTAATTAACCGTAAAATGTGAAAATACTCATGCGCGTAATGGGTAAAGATGATGATGACAACAATATTAATTCAAAAAAAAACAAAAATCTTCTCGATACCACCAAAAGAGAATATTGGGGGAATGGAGCTGAAGGTGCAACTTCAATAATAATTCTCGATAAGTAATATAGCTTTAATGGCAATGGTAACAACGAATAGAAATATAGAAAAACAATATTTTGCCAAATACGGGCTCTTCCCCACCTGGATCCGCTACTCTAAATAAAAAATTTGTAAGGAAAAATAAAAATATAATAAACTTTAGAAATAGATTTAAAAAAAAATATAATTTCAAATTTAATAATAAAATAAAAAGAAGAAAATAATCAACTAAAAAGGATAAAAAAATCATATTTTATTAAAATTAAAATATTTAAAACTGTTTTATTTATATTTTGGTCTACATGTAAATAAATAAATACTAAATTGTAAAGGAAAAAATTATGAAATGCAATATAAATATTGTGTTTTATTACATCTGTATAACAGATTCCGAATAAGAGATGGCAATAGGTCGCTACAACACCAATTAAAAATAAAATTCATTTCTTTAAGGCTCAAAAACGAAATTTTTTAAGAAAACAAGGGGAAATAACCACTAACAATAAAAAGGTGAAACCAACAGAAAAAAAGGAAATTTTCGGGGCTTGGTTGATTCCATTCACATAATGTTGTATCAGCTTTCATTTTTCCCGCTCCCTTTAAATTTTCCCCTTTGGTTGATAGTGGCATTTTTCTCATTTTTTAAAAAATTTTTCTTAATTTACAGAGATTTGTCATTACAGATGCCCCAAAAAATAACCTCAAAAAAAACGTGATTTGGTAGATTAGTATAAAGATTTTATTTAAACCAAAAGGAAATAAATATTTTTTAGCATCTTTAAAAAACCGATGATTTTATAAAACATAAAATGTCTTTTTTTCTTTAAAATTGGTAAATAATCTCATAATCAAAGACCGTTCCTTGCTTTATAATATTTTTAAATCTTTAAAAACCGTCCAATACCGAAGACCGTAGTCTTATTTTATTTCATCCGCGCAAACCGGATACCTGTAAAGAGAAAACAATGAAACAAGAAAAGAAACGTCGTATGAATTTTAGACATTACCCCATGTTCAAAAAAGTTTATAAAAAGGCATATATTTGATTTTTGTTTAAAAATAAAGGGTTCCTTGGCATATTAAACAAATACGGCACTTTTGAAAACCCAAAAAAAAAAATTTTATTGAGAATTGTACCACTCCGACATTGAAAAATCATTAGATACGAAAACTTTAGGTTATCACTAAGTAATTTTCAGAAAGATAAGGATATATATTTGGACAATTTTAGATAGAAAGAAATTAATAAAATTCTTTTTGAAATACCACAACTGCATTAAATCTACAAGTGACATTGAAAAAAGTTTTTTTGCTCTTGAAAATTTTTAAAATTTGTATCTTTTTTTTTAAAAATACTCATCAATTTTGGAGTGAAAGGGGGAACCTTATAAGGTTTCAAATCAGGATAAATACACGAACGAATTTATTAACATCAAGAGAAAAATGCGTAAAAACAACCCTTGCCGACAAAGCCAAGATACACACATCATAACAGTTTCCTTTTTTACAATAAATTTTTGGGATATGGGAAAAACCCCAATTTTTTAAAAAAAAAAACGAAACTTTATTAATCCTGTCAAAAGCCACCAAAGGAAAAAAACAAACAAAATAAAAAAAGATAAATAATTTTTTATTTAATACAAGAATGGGTTAAAAGCTCAAATCCTGAAAAAAATTTATTTTGACAAGATTTTTTTATAATAATACTATACTATCTCTACAAGTAAATATAATAAAAAGGGAAAAAATATTTTAAATATAAGAAAAAGGCCGATTGTAAACATAATAAACAGTTTTTTTTTCCCCCCATGGGAGACAAAAGAATAGTTTTATATTTTTTGAATATTTCTCAAGAAGCCAAAGTTTTAAAAAAATTTTTACCCAAATTTCTTTTCGATAAAAGAAACATCCCCTTTTTTTTGGGGGTTCCTTTTAAAAGATAAAAGACAGTGTCTTTTGTTTTAGCAACTTTTTTTTTTTAAAAAACCCGTTCAATGATAATGGAAACCGAGTTAGTTTTTGAAATATATATTCTCAAATCAAAATTTATGAACTTAAAAAAAATTTTAAAGGGAATTTAATTTAAAATTCTAAAAATTTAAAA
>NW_025918508.1:5000-9158 GCF_019202785.1 Penaeus chinensis
AGAGAGAGAATGGTAAAAGAAGGAAGAGAGAGAGAGAGCGAGAGAGAGAGAGAGAGAGAGAGAGAAAGGAAGAGGAAGAGTAGAGATTAAAAGAAGGGAGCAACGCGACAGGGGGTGAGAACAGGGAGTGAGGTGAGTGAGTTAGAGAAAGAGAATAGATAGAGAGACAGAAAGAGAAAGATACATAGGAAATAATGAGATAGACAGACAAAAACAGAGAGCTAAAGAAAAAGAGACCAGACACACAGACAAACATAGAAGAAAGAGATCAACAGACAGACAACCAACAGACAGAGACAAACCTAGACAAAGCAAACAGGACAGACGGACAGACAGACTTAGGTTTTTTCATCTCAGAATGGCCGGGCCACTTAAAATTCCCAAATTCTGCAAGAGTGTTAAATCTTCTCCAAGACTTTTCACTCGCCAAATCGACCTCCTTCAACTCCTTCTACTTTGCATATTTAATTCATCAATGCTTCTACTATTATCGTTAATAAATTCACTATCTATGCTTACCAGTTTTTTTTTAATCTATTTAATTATTACTTTTCCCTTATTCGTCTATCTATCTAATCATTTGTTTGCAATTTAGACATATTTTTACATCTATTGATATGTAAGCTTTTATCTATTTACGTTGTCTTCTCTTTATTATCCATTTTGCTTTATCTATGTTTTTTTTTTAATCTATTTATTATCATATCTACTCATGTCCGTTATTTTCTTTCCTATTTTTCATAGACATAAACATCTATTTTCCCCTTTTTAACCTGTTTGTTATTCATGCCATTTATCTAACTATTCATGTGTTATTCTCCTATCTATCTACTTAATTCACTCAATTATTTACTAGCTCTATATTCTATTCATTTTGTTATCCACTATCTTATCCTTGTTTTGCTCCCTTCCGTCAGTCCCCCTCATGTCGTTGACATTTTTTCCCTTTAATCCCCGCTCCTACGACCTAATTTCTCTTCCTAATTTATCACCTCCACGTCTTGTTCCTATTCTTCTCGATCGCAAATGTCTCATATTCGCGTCATTATCGTTTGCAATGTTTTCGTCTATCTTCGCTCAGACATGTTCCTCCGTATTGTTTTATGTTTTTTTTTTTCCTGTCTCTCTTCTCTTCTTCTTTCCTTTCCTTTTGTTTTTCTCTTCTTCTTCTTCTTCTCCTCTCTTTCTTTCTTTTCTTTTTTTTCTTCTTTCTTTCTTTCCTTTTCTTCTCTTTTTCCTTTCTTTTTCTTCTTCTTCTTCTTCTTTCTTTCTTTCTTTTTTCTTCTTATTCTTCTTATTCATTCTTTTTTTCTTTCTTTATCTTCTTCACTCTTTTTCTTCCAATAATTCTTGTTCTTCTTCTTTTCATTTTTTTCTATTTCTTCTGTTTCTTCTTCTTCCTTTTCTATATCTTCTTCCTTTTCCATATCTTCTTCTTCTTCTCATTTTCATCTTCCATTTCTTTTTCCAGATTTTCATCTTCTTTTTCTTCTTCTTTTTCATATTACTCTTAATTTTGATTTTATCATTATCATCATTATCATTATTGTTATTATTATTACTATTATTATTATCATTATCATAATCATCCTTAATTATCCTTGTTATTTTGTAATATTACTATTATTACCATCATTATTATTAGTAGTTGTAGTAGTAGTAGTATACTGTTATTACTATTATAGACTATTATCATAATCATCATTATCCTTGTTATTATTATTATTATTATTATTATTATTATTATCATTTTCATTACCATTATTATTATCATTGTTACTATTACTATCATTATCACTATTGTTATTAATGATATCATCATTATCATAATTACAATTATTATTATCATAATTATTGTTATCATTATTATCTTTATTATCATTATTATTCTTATCATTATTCTTATTATCATTATTATTATTGTTGATATCATGATTCTTGATTATTAGTGTACTTCTTGTTCTTCTCCTTTCTTCTTCTTCTCCTTCTGTCTTTCGGCCTTCTACTTGAGTAGCCTTCTCTTTTTTTCTTTTCTTCTTTCTGTACCTCCTCCTCCTCCTCCTCCTCCTCCTCCTTCTCTTCTTCTTCTTCTTCTTCTTCTTTCTCCTTCTCCTTCTCCTTCTATTCCTCCTCATCCTCGTCCTCTTCCTCCTCCTTCTTCTTCCTCCTATTCCTCCCCTTTTCATCCTCTTTCTTCACCTCCTTCTCCCCCTCTTCCCCATTCTTCATATTTCTCCTCCTCCTTCTCCTTTTTCTTTCTCCTCTTCATTTTCCTTCTTCGTCGTCCTCTGTACTCCTTCTTTTTTTTTTTTTTTTTTTTTGTCTAAATCTTTATCTTTTTTCCTCCACCTCCTCCTCCTCTTCCTCCTGTTCCTACTTCTTCTCTTCTTTTTCCTCCTAGTTCTCCTCCTCTTCCTCCTCTTTCTTCTTCCTCCTGTTCCTGCTCATTCTCCTCCTCTTCCTCCTCTTTTTTCTATCTCCTCCTCCTCCTCCTTCTTCTTTCTCCTCATCCTTCTTTTTTCTGCCGCTCCTCTTACCCCGTCTTCTTCTTTCTGCCTCCTCCTCCACCTTGTTCTTCTTCTTTCTTTCTCCTCCCTCTTCTCCTTCTTTTTTTCTCCTCCTCCTCCTCTTTCTTCTCTTCTTTCTCCCATTCTCCTTCCTTTTTCTCCTTCTCCTCTCCTTCTTTACCTCCCTCGTCGTCCTTTCTGAATTCCCTTTCTTAATCTTCATCGTCCTTCCCTTTCTTAATCTTCATCTTTTTATTCTTCCCCACCCCCTTTGTCCTACTTCTTAATCTTCCAATTTCTTCTCCTTCTCCCTTCCTTTCCTTTCTTCTTCGACATGAACGATTTACATTCATTATGGTAACTCTCTCTCTGCCGTCTTCAATCTCAACAGCTCTACATCCTCTCTCTCTCTTCTCTCTCTCTCTCTCTCTCTCCTCTCTCTCTTCTCTCCCTCGTCTGCTCTCTTCTCTTTCTCTATCTCTTTCTCTCTCTCTCTCTGGGGAGATCTCGTCTCTCTTTCTCTCTCTCTCTCTCCTCTCTCTCTCTCTCTCTCTCTCGCTTCTCTCTCTCTCTCTCTTTCTTCTCTCTCTCTCTCCTCGTCTTTCTCTCTCTCTTTTTTTCCTCCTCTCTCTCATCCCATCGTCTCTTCTTTCTCTCTCTCTCTCCTCTCTCCTATCTCTCTCTATTTCACTCTCTATTTTCTCTCTCTCTCCCTCTCTCTCTCTCTCCTCTCTCTCTCTCTCGCTTGCTCGCTCGCTCGCTCTTTTCATTTATTCTTTATTATCGCCATCGTTTCACATCATCTCCACCCACCATCTTCTGCTATGCACCTCCTCTTCCTCTCTTGTGAGATGATGATATGCCCTCACGGTCCCCACCTCCTACCTTGAACCCTCCCTCTTCCACCCATCTTAACACCCTCCCCACCGAGATCCTCCTAACCATCCGCTCTCCCAGCCGTTCCCCTCCCTTCCCCCCTACCCATGACCAACTAACATCCCCCCACCCACCCACTCGCCCTCCCCCATACCCCACCCTCCTAGATCAACGTACCGCGCGACTGGCTGCCAGATGCGGCCAATTGTTAGCATGCTTTTACAAAAAAAAAATTGCAAGGAACCTCTAGAGTTTATTGGCCATATTGTTGCCGCGCGTCGCTCGTGATACTTTATGATTAGGTGCCCGCGACGCCAAGTTATGTAACCAACCCCCCCTTGCCCGAGCTCGCCCCACATTTCGACGAGCGCGGTGTGGGAGGGGAGGGGGGATTCGTGGGCAATGGATGTGGGTGGGGGGGGAAGAGGGGAGGGTGGAGGGAGGATGGGGGAGGTATCTGTGCCCGAGGTATTGAGGTGATTGGTTCAGATGAGGAAGGGAGGGAGGGAGGAAGGGAGAGGAGGGAGGTAAGAAGGAGGTTTGTGATAAGGTTTCGGATGAGGGAGGGATGGGGGGGGGATGAGGGGAAGGGAGGGAGGTAATGGAAGAAGAAAGGCAAAAGAAGAAGGAAGGAGGGAAAGAGGGACGATGGGGAAGGAGACGGGACGGGAGGAGAGAAAGAATAGGAGGTGGAGGTGGGGAATGAATCGAAAGAATGGCATGGTTAATGGGGAGGTATAGGAAAAAGAAAAGAGAGGGAGAAGAAGAGAGAGAG
>NW_025918509.1:2500-7500 GCF_019202785.1 Penaeus chinensis
GTTTTGATTGGAATAGCCAAGGGGGTTTCAACGCTAGTGTGGGTAACTGGCTGTCTGAATTGATTTTCCGCACGTCCGATAGGCTTCCATGAATTATGAATTGCTTGGATAAAAGTTCGCCGTCGTCTGTCTGTGTGCGCGGTTGCGTTCAGGCGTGACGGCGGGCGGGGTCGCAGGCGGCGGTCTGACGCTCTGTCTCCTGCAGGCTGCGACGAAGGCGGGCACGGGCGCGGGGATGGATGAGGGCGCCCTGACCCTGGACACGGTACTGGAGGTTCCGGAGGAGGCGACGCCCCTGTCCGTCTCGCCTCGCTACGCCCCCGCCCACGCGCCCGCCCACGCGCCCTCCTCCCTCGCCCTGCCGCCGTCCGCCCGCACGCCCTCGCGCAACCGCATGGAATCGAGGGCGGAAGATGTGGAAAGCACGGGAGGGGACGAAGCGGGTGCGGGCGCGCGGGAGCTCCGCGGGGCGGGGGGGTCGGCGGCGCCGGCGGGGCGGGAGGTGGCAAGGCTCAGCGACAAGGAGGGATTCGAGCTAGAGCTGGCCGCCTGGGCCACCTCCGACGCCGCTAAGTGCTACGCTCCGGAGAGCGTCAGCGACCCGCTCGAGCGCGTCGTCTCGGCGGAGCGGCTCGCGCGCGGGCGCAGCGGCCGCCTCCCGCGCCTCCGCTCGCCCGCCCGCGACGCCCACGACCCCGCGCTCTCGTCCGGCTCCGTGAGGCTGACGGACCACCGCGAGTGCGTGGGCAGCGACGCCGTGGAGCCCCCGGGCCGCAGCCGCAAGACAGAGGCGTTCCAAAAGCACTTGAGCAGGATGGCGAGGAAGCAGACGGAGAGCCCGCGCCCCTCCAAAAACCTGTTCTCCCGGCACGTGAGGCTCCCCGACATCGCCCAGCGCCCCGGAATCAAGAAGAAGGCCAAGACGTCCTCGGGCAGGCCGTCCACCCCCACGCCTTCTGCTTCATCCGCCAGCTCCAACAGAGGCTGGAGGAAGTCTGCGCGACGCTTCTCCGCCGTGTCCTTCGACCAGGAGCTGACGGATCGGCTGCACTCGGCGCTCAGCCACGTCGAAGGCAGCGATACCGACTCCGACACCAATGACGAAACCTCCTACAGCACCTCCTTCAGATCCAATTCAGACGGCGTAGATGACGGTGGCGAGCACAGAGGGACGCCCATCCCCGTCTTGATTTCAAACTCCATAAGCTTCAGTGAAGACTCGGAATCGGACGTCCCTTCCAAGCCGCTGGATGCGTCGGTTGGCAAGGCGGAAAAGCATGCCGCTCTGGTGAATCCAGCTGGCAAGCGTCGAGGAGTCTGGTTCGAGAACTCGAATAACGACGAAGAAGCCACACCTGTCGAAAAGTCGCCGTCGCCGTCGCCATCGCCGTCGCCAGTACGTGATCCCAGTAAGGGAGGAGAAAGCGATGTGTCCACAGAAGGAAAGACCCCAATAGAATCCCAACTTGAGGTGCAAGTGAGAAGTTCTCCAGCCATCCAGAAGTACATCCGCTCTCTCACCGCACGAATCATCAACGGAGGACACACGAAAAAACAGCAAAACCTTCCACCAGAAAAAAACCATGACGACAGAGTCAACGCGTGGACCGTCGAGCACACCATCCTCTTCAAGTCCTTGATGATTGTGGAGGAGGTGCTGGAGCAAGTAGTTAGCTTCATGAGTTCCAAGGGGGCTGCATGGGACGAGTCCTTGGCTGATGAAGCACTGGCGCATTTGCAGGAGAATTTTGAATTTGATAAGACCGCCGAGCAGCTGGAGGTCGTTCCTGAAGAAGCGAGTTTGGGTCAGAAAGTCCACCTTGAGGGTGATCTGAGACTGAACGACTTTGAAGGGAAAGACACCATGTTCAAAGGACCTGAGGCTCATCTTCATGGGACTCCTGAAGAAACCAGTGAAGCCTCGGGTGCTCATGACGTCGAACGCGGGGTAAAGAGTGCAGTTAACATGGTCATTGTGAATGTAGCAGACAATATTGAAAAAATGGAGGGTGAAAGAAGTGCCGAGTGGTCATCCGACCTGCGCTACAGAAATGACAAGAGGAGAGGGAAAACTTACAACCTGCAGAGACCTCTAACCACAGCATCACTAACCATTGGCTCTGCCATGTCGCGAGATGGAGATTCCCTATCAGATTCACTTAGCAGATTCCCGAAATTGCCGTCCATTCACAAGAAAACGAGGATAGGACAAAGTACGGAAGGTAGTGATGAACCTGAGAATAATAGAAGACAAGAAGAAAAGAACGACGATAAGGAGGGAGAGGGAGGAGAATCATTGGAGCAAAATGAGCCTCCGTTGGCTGCGAATGACAGTGCCCAGGCGCTCTCGGAGGAGACAAAGAATGACACTAACAATAAAGGTAATGAAAGTCAAGACAATACTAATGACATTCCCCAAACAGATGAAGAAAACGCTCAATTTCAAATGCAGATCGAAGATCAACCAGATATGCAGAATTCATCCATTCAACAGGAAGCAAAAAATGAACTGACTGACTCCTTTAATTTTGCAAATGGGCAAAAAAAATGTCCAGAAACCGATGGAGATCGGGTGCCTTCCATCTCCAGCACTCTTAATGATCTCAGTGACAATGATAACAACTTGGGAGATAAAACAGATAACTTAGGTCTTGATGATCATAAAAGCGATTGGGGAGATGATGCAAGTGACTTGAATCTTGCAAAGGAAGTTGCAAATAGTGATGGAGACAGTGGAGTTGTAATGGGGAAGGACGAAGGAGAAGAGGGAGAGACCACAGCTGTTCTTGGAGAGAACGAAGGGGGCGAAGAAATTGGTGAAGAAGATGAAGCTGTTGAAGAAGATGATGGAGTGAATGGTGAAGTCGAAGGAATTCCTGAAGAGAGTGATGAAGTTGGAGTTGCTGGAGAGAATGGTAATGCAGGAGTTGCTGGGGCTAATGATGAAGGTGAAGGAATTGATGGAGTTACTGGTGAGAAAGATGATGACGAAGGAGTTGGTGAGAAGACGGATAAGGTTGAGGGAAACGATGAGAGAAGTGACGTTATAGACACATCAGCAACTGAAGAGGACAACGAAGGAAACGCAACCAACGAGGAAGAGAAAACCGAGAATTCCGACAATGTGATTCCACCTCCCAGTAATTCAGACTTTCCTCCGCCTGAGGGAACAGAATCTCAGAATGAGGGAGGAGAAGAAAGGGCAGAACAAAACCAAACTCTGACCACTGACTCACAGGACGAATCTTCTTCACCTCAAGACGAAACGACCGAACCAAAAAATCCGAAGGAAAACCAGACACCAGACACAGAAGAAGGAGAAAGTATAGAGAACAACTCTGTGGCAGAAGATCAAGAAAAAGAAGAGGTCACAGAGGAAGAGGAAAGTACAGAAAACAACTCTCTGGCAGAAGATCAAGAAAAAGAAGAGGTCACAGAAGACACCTTTGACCAACAGAGCCTTACAATGAGTCACAGGGAAGCTCTCGAAGGCCTTAGAAGACTACCAGAAACGCCCGTAGAAAGTATTTACTCAGGTGCCAACTTGAGTTTTTTCAGCGTGGACCTTTCGCCCTCTGACTTGGAACGAATTCACAATGGCGTGTATGGAAGCAAATTTGAATTCCCGATTGATTCCGAATTGGAATGAGAAGGAGACAATATAAGGATTAGAATAAAGGGGGACGATTAGAGAGAGAGAGAAAAAGAAATACCTGATGCATTATGTATCAAAGTGATAATGTTCTTTTGTGGTTGTTCGTTTTATGTGGTACTCCGTTTTCTATGAAGTGAAGTGTGTTGAATATTTGGAAAGATATCTGTGATCTTAGCAGTTATAGAATTATATTTTTAGAAGAGAAAAGTAATCATATATCCTGTTAATTGATGAATACATGGTATTCAAACTCAAAAGGTATATCTATATTTGATTTACTCTCAGAATTTAGTTCCCTGATAGAAAGATTATAGTATTTTGTTGACTTTTCTAGTATTAGAGATTATGCAAATTGTTTGTTGAATGGTAGAACCTAGGTATCTTTGCACAGGTAAACCCAGTCCATCTTGATGAAAATCCTAGTTGGCAACTTCCGAGCTAAGCCCTGCCTTATCACCATTTTACATTGCAAATATGAAATATCTATTTTATTTTTTTTTTCTTGGTTTCTTTGTTGAATAATCACTTAACTATAGTTATTACAGAACCATGTTCAGAGAAAATGCAAGGAGATAACATTTACCATAAAATATCGGGGTGGAGCTAATGACTTCATCATGTTTAGCCAATGAGAGTGAGCCGTGAGATGTCGCTAGGTTCATAATTATTTGTATAATTTACTCAGTATTCTTATATTTACCAGAAATAAATCCAAAATTCCTCTCTTTTTATTTATGATAATGAAGATTTCCTTACCTTTAACAACAGTCAAAAAACTCTTAGGAAAAAGTCAATTTCATTTACGGGTTCGATAGGCTAATGGAAATGGAGCTACCTGATTATATGTACCTTGGATAGAGCCATAAGTTCTTGATAATGTTCAAAATAACTGTTTTTTTTTTCTTTCTTTCTTTTTCAAACTTCGTACAATATGTAGTAGTCAGTCGACAAAATGTTTATGTTTTCACTACAAATATAATTCTTTGTAAATCGTTCCTCTGTACATAAACAAGCAATCAAAAAACATTATTCTTGTATCATAAAAATTTCAACCATTTAATGATACAATTAAATATATCCCATTTATTCAGCATCGGAAAATAAACACACGGTGCCTATACATCAACAAGATGGATGCAATTTTTTTTTTTTTTATAAAAGCATATGTGAATAGGCAGATTGTCATACTTTTGAGCAATTTACACCGAATCTAATATATGAACAAGTAAATGCAAATACACTTTAATGTTTACATTTTAATGACGATGAATCACCAAAATGCTCAATATTATGCTCATATAGTGTTACCTGAGTTGTCACTTAGCTATATTATTGTGCCTTAGGT
>NW_025918510.1:0-13978 GCF_019202785.1 Penaeus chinensis
CAAATTTAAAAGATGGTTTATAATTTTAACGAGCCGGGATAATTTTTCATTTAAAACTGTATTTTAAAAAAAACATAATTTCCTAAAGATGTTTCAATTAAATTGGTAATTTGTTTTTTACGAAACCGTTTTTAAAAAATTTTTAATTCTTTTTTTAAAAAATTTCAAATAAAAAAATTGGGTTTTTAATTTTTACCCATTTCCGGCTTTTTTTATTCCATTTAAAATTTTTAAATTTTTATAAATTTTATTTTCCTTAAAGAATTTTTAAAATTTGTTGTAAAAAAATTTTACGAAGCCGTATTAACTATTTCAATTTTATATTTTAAAAAATTTCAAAAAAAAGATTTTTATAAATTTTAGCGAAGCCGGGCCCAAAATTAAATTTATTTTAATTTTTGGAATTTTTATTTTCAAAAATTCCTTAAAAAAATATTTTTAATTTGTTTTTTATATAATTTACAATCAAACCAAAAAATTATTTAATTTGGGTAATTTATTTAAAATTTAAAAAATTTTTTTTCCCATGGTAAAAAATTTTTCATTTGGGGTTTAAAATTTTTTATAATTTTGATGTAAAATTTAAAAATAGTCACAATTTTTCAAAAAAAATTGGGAAATTCTTTAAATTGGTATTTTTCTTATAATATTTTGGGATTTTTCCTTCCCAAAATTGGGGGGTCTTTTTTTTAATATTGGTATATTTTTTTAATTTTGGTATTAATTTTTTAATATTTGGGATATACCCAACTAAAGGGTTTTTCTTTAAAATTGATATATTCCCTTTTTAATTTTTAATTCTTCCCAAATTGGGATATTTTCAATTTGGTTTTTAAAATTTTTTTAATATAGGTATAATTTTTTTTAATATTTTATAAAATTTTTTATTAAAATTTTGGGATAAATTTTTATAAATATTGTATTTTTTTTAAAAATATTGGTATAATTTTTTTAATATTCATACTTTCCCAAAATATAGTTTGGTTTTTATCATAAATTTTAAATTTTTTTACATTACCCCCTTTTTTACTACCTCTAACGGGCCCAAACCAAATTTCCCCCCTATTTTTGGGCTGCCCCAAACCATTCTACTGCTATATTATTCATCCTCCCGCTGTCTCTGCTACCCAATTTTAAATGCTACCGCTGAAAACCCACTTTATATCATCTAAAGTTATTGAAATTTATAGAAGATACAATGAAGACAAAGAACCCCGGGTTTTTGTTTTAATATTTATTAATAATCAAATATGATATTTTTTTAAACAAATAAACAAACTTATTGTTTTTTTAATTTATAAATTTTAACTATTATAATAATTTTTGGAATTTTATAGTTTCAAAAAAAACCGCCGCAGATTTAAAACCCAGTCCCCAAAAAAAAACAGGTTAAAAAAGAATTTTGGGGGACCAAAAATTGACACCAACAATTAATTTGCATCATTTGCAGCAAGGTTTTAAAAAATTGAATATTACATATATTTTATATATATTTAAAATATTAAAAAGGGAAAATTTTTCCCCTTTTTTTTTGTAATTTTTTAATAACTCTTATAATTATCTTTATATTTGGCAGCAATAAATTAAATTGAAGAGGGATAAGAAAGGAAAGTTCATAAAATGAAGGGAAGGGACCTCGAATAAAAACACGGGCGAGAACGCCGCAACACGCCCCCTTCCCGCCGGCCCCCCCCTCTGACAATTGTTTAAAATTTCCGGGAAGGGGGTGCGGGACATGGTTGGGAAAACCCCAAACATGCACGGACAGACCGGGGGCCGACGCTTTCCATCGGCCTGGGCACGAAAAAACCCCAGCTCCCCCCCCGCCCCCTGCCCCGGGGCCAACGAACCGGGCAGGAAAAGGGGCCCGCCAAATTCCCCGCTGTCGGTGCAGGGGGGACGTCACAATCGCGGGGGGACTGACCGTGGGCCGAGGGATTTTGCGGGAACATGACTTTAACGGAAACCGGCGCGGGGATTTTTCCCGACCTCCCGGGGCCTGATCACACCGGGCCCCGGGGGCAAACGAACTTACGAAACTTTTTTACCCCGCGCTGGAGCGGGGCGCACAAGCACATGAACATCAACGCCCCCTGGGGCATCTCAAGCGTTTTTCCCGAAGGGCGTGGCCGAGGCAACCATCCCCTGTGGAGCGACCAACGCAACACCCCCTTTCCAGATTGTGCCCAAAAAAGGGGGGCCCCGGGGAAAAAATGAATAAAAGTGGCCCCAGTACGGCCCAAATTTGGCGGATACCCCCCAAACCCCTGGCAAGCATCGTGGTCCGGAACGGGCCCGGGTCGAAAAGGGCCAGAGCGACCCCCGTCCCAAGCAATTTTCGAAACCGGATTTTTAAAGCCGCGGGCCCCCGGCCCCCTTTTAACCCGAGCCCGGGGGAGGGAAAGGGGTTCCCTGCGAAAAACCCGCTCGTCACCCCAAGTGCTGGGGCGATCACCGTCCGACGGCGTCATCGTCAAATCAAGCAGCACAACATCGTCGCTGTCCCGGCCCTACCAATTGGACAACCCCCACCGAGCAAAGGCAAGGTGGGCACTTTAATTTTGGCAAGGGCATTTTGGGAAATCGGAAAAAACGATTTTTTTCGACGAACCGCGGGACCCCTTTTCCCTCCAACAATTTAGCGTTTTATGCGGGAAAAAACTTTCGAGCTACACCCGCCGACTTGCGAATTTTGCGAAACGTTGAGAAAGTTTCGAAAACCCCGCCCGGTCACACGCGGGGGACATCCGGGTTTAGGAGGCGACCCCCGTCCCCTGCTCAAGCCCCAGCGGAAAGACCCCAAACCCACTACAAAAGGGGCCAAAAGCACGCCATCGGGAAAGCTCTGACAAGGCCAATTTAAACCTTTTCGGGGAATGTTTGGGGAAAACCCGCTAAAAGAACCGGGGGAAAAAAACAACAAAAACGAACCAGCCCCAAAAGGGAACCCAACAACAATGAAAATATCGTTTTATGACGATATCATTATATCTACCGGGAACCACTGAACGGTATTGAAAGAAGATATTGCCGGGCAATTTAAATGTTAATAAAGTGTTAAAACCTTGGGACTATATTATCCATTTAAAAAATAAAATAATAAATAGTATTATCCAATAAAATAAAACAATAATTAATTTAAAAATACTATGGATTGAAGAACCATAAAAATTTAAAAAACGTGTTTTTAAAATTAAACCTCAACATCTTCTACCATTAAAAAAGGAATTTCCCAATAACATCAACAAAAAGAGTTTCCCTCAAAAAATAAAAAAACAAAGGAACAGGAACTAAGAAAATTTTTCAAAACATGAATTTTTAATTCCCAAACATTGAAAAAAAAATTTAGAGTCAAAGTTTACAAAAAAACCCACTACCCAAAAGGGCTAAATCTATAAGGGCAACCAAAAAAAACAACATTTCCAAAATTTTTATAAATTTTTTTAAAAAAAAAAAAAAAAAAAGGTTTTTATACCCTTTTTTTTTTTTACAATACAAAAATAAATTAAAAAATAAATTATTAAATAAATTAAAAAAGTAAAATTAAATTTTCTCAGTATTATAAGCTTTTAAATTTTTATTTAAAAAAAATATTTTAAAAATATTTAATAATTTTATTATTTAAACATATAAAAATTATTATTAAAATAAA
This sequence comes from Penaeus chinensis, assembly GCF_019202785.1. Classification (NCBI taxonomy): domain Eukaryota; kingdom Metazoa; phylum Arthropoda; class Malacostraca; order Decapoda; family Penaeidae; genus Penaeus; species Penaeus chinensis. The sequence continues at coordinate 3,653 of NW_025918510.1, forward strand.
ATACATATATTTAACATTAAAAGGAAAAAAAGGTATAGAAAATTTTATTAATTTTACAATTTCCCCCCACCCTCCTCTAAAATCCAACTTCCAACTATCATAAAAAAAAACCCCCCAAAGCCTTTCCCTCTTTTAACATTAAAATTTATTCTTAACCCCTTTTAACAACCTTATTTTGCTCCCTTGCTCTTTTTCCTGCCAATTTTTAGTTTCCATGAAAATTTTTTTCTATCCCCCCCCCTCTCTTCCCAATTCAAAATCCAATAAAAAACCCCCTTGCGTTAAACCCGATCTTAAACATTAACCCCGGGTCATCTATAGCGGGCCCCTTTTTTAATTTTCCCTCGAGTTCCCAAAAAGTCTTCATCCGGGATTTTGTTTTATTTACTTTTTTTAAAAAAACCAAAATTCATTCTTCAAGCCTTTTTTTCCCTAAGTTTTTGTTAGTCCACACTTTGCATCCATACAACAATTCTGCCTTTAAAAATTTGGTTTAAAAAAAAATATTTTATTTTCCAGGTTTAGATTTTTTTTGCTAAAATATCTCTCCATTCCCCCTAAATTTCTTTTTTGGGTAAAATTGGGTCCTGTAAATTTTTTTTCCGGGAAACTGATCTACCTTTCCCATGTTATCCAAAGCCCTAAATATTTAAATGGCCCCTTGTTTAAAATTTTCAACTCCCGGTTTTCCTGTTTACAACAACAACCGGGGTTTTGTAAATTTCCCTTTCTATTTGCCCACAAAGGGGATTCTGGGATTTACTTTTTTTCCCACCTTTGCTCACTTCCCCTTTGGGTTCAAAATCCAATATTCCCCTGAAATTTTTTCTTTACTGTCCGCAACAAAACAAGTTATCTGCTACCCAAAAATTTTTTAAAAAGTTTTGTCCCCCCCTAAAAACGACCCCCTCGCAACCCTTATTTTTTTTCGAGAGCTTCTTTGCTAACATGTTGGGAATTAAAACTGGTTTAACTCACATTTTTTCTTTTTCTTACCCATCTTTCCAAATTCTCTTTGGGAAAATTTATGGGAACTTTTTTATTTTATTTGGGAAGGGTACTTATTAATTTTCGACTCTCTTATCGGGTCTCTATTCTCTTTCAATTTTTTTTCAGATTTCAAACTTTTTACGGTGAACGGCTTTTACATAGTTCATAAACAAATATACAAGTCTTTTTTTTTTTCAAGTAAATTTTTTATTAACATTCTCAAAAAAAAATTCATTTTTTGTTTCTTTTCAAATCTATATCCAAATGGGTTTACTTGTCCCTTTTCTAATTTTGTTCTAAACCGGGGTAAATTTTACCTTTAAAAAGATTTCGTTTCAAAAAAACCAAGAAAAAATGACTCTTTCAACCTTTTTCATTTTTAGTTTCAGTTTTTTGGGGGAGGCCGGAGGGGGAAGACTCGAGTATTCCCAAAAAGGGCCTTTTGAATCATATACATTTATAACAAAATTTTTAAAATTGAAGGTTCAAAAAACTAAAAAAAGGAATTTTTTTCCCAAAAGAAACTTTTTTTTTAACTCTTTTTTAGGGGGGGGTTTAAATTTGGGTTTTTTTTATTTGGGGGGGGGGGTTTTGGGGGGTTGGGAAGGTTAATTTTTTTATTTTTTTAATTTTTGGGGGGGGAACCCCCCCCAAAACAATTTCTCCCCTTTTTGGTTCCCTTTTTTTTGGTATTCGCTTTTGGGTAAAAAAACTTGTATTATATTTTGTCCCCTTTTCTTAACTTTTGGGTTTTGCTCTATCAACATTTTTTTTGTATCAAATCTTACTTCTCACGCCCGTTTCCAAAATAAATTTTTTCTTCTTTCATAATCTTTTGAAAACTTAAACGTTATATACCAATTAATATATATATTAAAATAAATCCATATTAAAAATTTTTTTAAACTTCCCCTTTATTTAAACATTATTTAATTTTAAACCCATTATTTCTTACAAAAAGAAAAATGAAAAAGGTTAACCCCCTCATTCTATAGAAATTGTCCTTTGATTTGCTTGGCATATAAATATATATATCTATAAATATAACTATTTTAGTTATTTTGGGGGAAAAATAAAAATATTTTATATTAATCAACAAATTTATAAATTTCTATATTTTCAATATCATTTAAATTACCCCCCATCCCAAATTACAAAAAATTTTTTTTTAAAATTTTTTATTATGTTCCCGTAATTTTTTTACAGCATTTTTTATTAAATCTTTTTTTTACTTTTTCATTTTCATTTCAAATAAAAATTTGTTAAAACTTTAAAAATATTCGGACAATTTTTATTAAATATAGGGTTTTTAAAAACTTTTTATATTTCGTACATTTTAATTAAAAATTTAATTTTTTTAAAAATTTTTTGGTCCCTTTTTTATTTAAAAAATAAGTTTAAATCTTTTTTTTTATTTCCGGGGCATTTTTAAAATTTAAAATATGTTTTTATATCTTTAATTTTATTCATGTCAAATTTTTAAAATTTAAAAATACGTTTTTCAAAAACTTTTAAAAATATCTATTTTCTTTTCATAATAAAACCCTTTTAGGGCCATAGGTCATATATATTTATATATTGGTTTTTTCCCTTTAAACTGGATATTCCATAAAAAAATTTTAATTTTTTTCTATTTTTTTTTCTTATTTTTTTTCTCTGGTTTGGGTTTTTGTAGGGTCGCAAACTGAAAAAAGGAAAAAAATTAAAATTGAAAGAATAAAATTTTTGGGGTTTATTGCAAAAATAATTTATTTTTAAATATAATTTTATTAATAAATATTTTTTATAGTATTTTAAAATATATATAATTTTAAAATCTTAATTTTTTGGGTATTTTCATTTTCTTTTCCTTACGGGATTTTTAATTTTTTTTTTAGGATTTTTATCTCACGAAAAAATTTCAAATCTTGGGAAAACTCAAAAAAATGCCCTTTTTTTGGGGGGGGAACCTTTAAAATTTTAAAATTTTAAAACAAAAATTAAAATAATAGTTTTTTTTTCTAAAAAAATTAAAAATCTCTTTAAATTTAATTTTTTAAAAATTTGTTAAAACATACCATCCTAAAGCACTTTTTTTTAGGGGAAAGGGGGAAAGACTCAACTTTTCTCCCAAAATTTTTACACTTAAAAAAATTTATCAACCAGTACCCAAATTTTAAAAAATAGAATAAAATTAAAAATTAATTTTTTTCCCCCCCCCTATCAATTTTTAAAAGAAATTTAACTTTTCAATTCCCAAACCCCAGTAAAAATTATCATTAAAAAAACATTAAAAGAAACGGTCATATAATTAACCAAAAAACCCAAAACCCATAATTTGTCCCTTTGGGTTTTCAAATAATTTTTGGAAAAGGGAAACTTCTTGTAAAATTTTTTTTCTTAAAAAACCCCTTCCAATTTAAATTTTTAAAAGTTTTTTTTCAAAAATGTTCAAAACTCTTTGGGGGGGTTAATTTAAAAAAAAAAACAACATACCTTCACCAAAAACGGGAATTGTCCTTTATTTCATCATAGCCCCCAAGAAACTTTCCATATTGCCCAATTTTTCCCTTTCCTTTGGGCCCAAAACCTCCAATTAACCCCAACAAACAAATTTTTATCCCCCACGGAATTTTTTACCAAGGTTTTTTTTAAAATTTAATATATATATTTAAAAATAAATTGAAAATTTTAAAATTAAAAAAAAAATCGAGGGAATATACAAAACAACAAGTATATTTTAAAAAAAAAAAAAACAGGGGGAAAATTTTTCCCATTAAGGGGGCCTTCTCAATTTTAAAAACCCTTTTGTGATCGTTTTTCCCATATTTGAAAATACATTCCAAAAAAAACCCAAAATTTGATATGAACCCTCCCCATTTTTTCTGGGAAAATTTACTTTATTATTAAAAATATATTTTGTTAATATTTGATTTTAATACAAGTTTTTCCCCGCAAAGGGAAAATTTGAATTTTTACCTTTTAAAAAATTTCCCCATAAATTCTTCAATTAAATTTTTTTTATTTGGGGGATCCCCTTTCCCCTTTGCAAAGATTTTTTCTCCCTCTTTCTCTTTTAAAATTTTTTCTATTTAAAAAAAACCTATTTGAAATGACTTTTTTGACCAAAGGAAATTTGCAACAAAAATAAAGCAAACAAAAGGGGAAAAAAACATAAAGGGTACTTTAGAAACTTTTTTATTAACCCACCCCCATAAAAAAAAAACATTTTTTTTAAGATTATAATTTTAGTTTTTTTTTTGGAAATATTTTTTTGGAAATTTTTATTTAAGTTTAAGATTGTAAATTTAAATGAAAAAATTACCTTTTTTCTGGGGCTTTGGGCTTGGGAAGGGGAAGATTTTTCTGGGTTTTTTTTAAACCAAAACCACAAACCCCGCTCAATGGGTTAAAATGATTTTTAAAACTTTTTCCCCCAAAAAAAATTTTTTCCAAATAAAAAACAACGGGATAATTGGGTTGTGTTATTTTCTTATTCCTACAAAATAAATTGAATTGGGACCATAAACCTTTTAAAAAGGGATCTGGTTAAAATTTTATAAATTTATTATACAAAAAAAAAATAATTTTAAAAATAAATTTTAAATTTTAAAAAAGGTGTTTTATAAAACAAACTCTAATTTTTTAGAAATAAACATAAATATAAAACCGTGCTCCCCCCTCAACTTGAATTCACAAGTAAACTTGAAATTTTCAAAACGGGTTCAAGACTTCAAAATTCCGTAGTAGGGATTCCCAAAAACCCATTTCAATGGGAAACCAGGGAAGGGAAACAGTATTAGGGGAGGTTTCCCCAATCCCCCGCGGTTTAAAGGGTTGGGAAAATCCCTTTAACCTAGGGAAGGGGAAACACTGGAAAATAGAAAATTTTAAAAATTTTAAAAAAAAAATTTTTAAAAATATATAAAATTAAAAATTAAATTAAAATTAAAAATGGATATTTATTAGAAATTTGGAAAAAAAATTTTTAAAAAATATTACCAAATAAAAACCAAACACTTTTTAAAAAGGTAACAAATTTTTTTATATAATTTAAAAAAATTTATCACAATTCTTACTTGGGAAAATCGGGGGCTATTTTTGGAAACCCTACTTTTCCAAATTGTTTTTTAAATTTTTTTAACCTATTTTTTTTGGGGCCCCCATTAATTTAAAATTTTGGGGGAAAAATTTTGGGCCTGGAGGGGAGATTTTAAAAAGGGGTTTTTTGGGGCCCGAAAAAAAAAATTTTTTTATTATAAAAAAGGTTAAAAATAAAAGTCCCAAAACTTTTAAATTTAAAATAATAACAATATTGGGGAAGGGGTTTATTTGATTAACCCCAAACCCAATGCAAAACCCAATTCTCGGCCAAAACCAAAGGCGGGAAATTTTTTCCCTTGGGGAAAATGGAACAAATAACGGATTTTAAACTCACACAAAAATTTTTCCTTTTTTCTTGTCAAACTTTTTAACCGGGGGCCTGGGTTTGGGGGGGATAGAAATTAACTTTCTTTTAATAATTTTTTAATATAAAATTTAATTTTTTTAGATATAAAAGGTATTGTATGTAAAATAAATAAATTTTTTTATTTTAAAAGTTTAAAATTTAAAATTTTTTAATTATTTTTAAAAACATAGCCAGCAGAGTTGCAATTTCTTTTCAGCTTGGGGCAAAGATTTTTTTTACTGCAAATTTTATATTTGGAATTTCATCCCCAAGGCAAGGGGGTTTAGCAAAATACCAATCACCTTTTTTTTTTTTCAATTTTTAAACTTCTCAATACTAAAGTCTTGGGAAGGGTTGGGGAATTGGCCCCGCATAAAAATTTTTTCCATACCCCCCGGGTGCCTAAAAAAAAAGAAAATACTTGTTGGGAAAAATATAATATTAAAATATTAATATATAATTATATAAAATTAAAATATTCTATCCCAAAAAAATCCAAAAAATTTTATTTTTTTTTATATTAAAAAACTTTAACAACCTTCAAAAACAGGGGTATTTTTGAACAAGGAACACAACATAATAAACATCGGGGAAAAAGAATAACAGACTGAAAAATTTTCCCTTTCCAAAAATCCAAAACGAAACCGGGGGGTTTTTTCAATCAATTTCAAATTTGGGCTAAGCCCATAAAGGTTTTCCCAAATTGAAATTTTGTTAAATTAAAACCCTTTAAAATTTAAACCAAAAAAAGTGGTTTATTTTTAAAATTAAATAATTAACATTATAAAAAGGAAATTTTTTACTCCGCCCCCCTGGTTCCAAAGCTTTTTTAATGGGGTTTATAAATGCCTTAAGGGTCAAAAAGCCCCAAATTCCCCTGGGGTATTTTTGGGGCATGGGTTTTTTATCATTATCGGGGTATCTTTTTCTCCTTTTCCCCCTTTTAATACAATCATTGTTTGTTTTCAAAATTTTATATTTTAAAAAAAATAATGAAATCAAAATATTAACTTTATATGGGAAATTTTTTTTTTCATAAATATATTTCAATTTTTTATCAAGTATTTTTGTTTTAAAAACTTTAAATTCTTTTTTAAATTTTTAAAACTTTTAGATTTTTATTTTTTGTTTTAATACTGTAATAACACTTTTTTGTTTTCAATACTGGGTTTTAACCCCTAAAATTTGTTTAAATAAATATTTCTATATAATACTTTTTGTTTCCCTATCTATATTTTTAATAGTAATTTTAGTTTTAATACATATTTCATTTAGATAATTATTTTTGTTTAAATTTCTATATTTTTAATATAATACTTATTTTAGTTTTCAATACATATTTTAAATAGAACTTTTTTTTTTAAATATAGGTTTTTAATTTAAAAATCTTTTAGATAGTAAAATTTAACCCGTTATATTTATTTAAATGAAAAAAATTAAAAAAAATATGGAATTTGGGTTAGTTTTTAAAGGGTAATAAATATGAATATAAATTTCCTATAAATTTTATTCCCTATATTTATTTAAAAGCCCCCGGATATTAAACCCAAAATTTTTATTTCTTTTTTTTATATAAAAATATTTTTATTAAAATTTTTGGTTTGGGAAATTTAAGAAAAAATCTTGGGTTTTTTTAAAATGGTTTTCTAATTTTCTGACATTTATTTAAAATAGGGGTAAAACACATGGGAGTTATTTTTTGGGGCACTGGGCATTGAATTTAAACTTTTACAGTCTTTTAAACCCGGGGTATTTTGGATACCTATGAAAACCTTTTTTTTGTTATTATGTTTAAAAATGTTAATCCCCGGCTTTTTTTACTTTTTCTTAAATGTAGAATATAATTTTTTAAGGGGGGGTTTTTCGAAAAAACTTTTTGGGTTTCTTTGGAAGTCGTTAAGGGGAAAGTTGTCCCCCCGGGGCCCTTGATTGTTTGGGATCCCCTTTTTTTATAATAATCCTTTTTTCAGATACCCTTTTTTCAGGGGTGAATAGTAAAATTAATTATTTTTTTAATTTCCAAATTTATAAAAAAAAAAACAGGGGCACAATACGCAAATATTGTTCTTGAATTTTTTCATTTATTAGTAGTTATTTCATTCTTAATGAAAATCCGTTCATATGACTGTTCGTCATTTTTTTTCGGAATAATCAAATTTTCTCCAAATTTTAAACAAGGTTTTGAATTTTTATTTTTACAAATTTTTTCCCTTTTAATTAAATTTGGAATTTAAATTTTTGGGGTTTCAACAAAATTTTTCATATCCCTACCAACAATTTCCCAAAAATTTTTATTTAAAAGTCAATGGTTCTGAAGAAACGGGAAATTAAAAAAATTTACTTTTTCGGGGCCTTTTTTGGGCAATTAAACTTTAAAAAGGGGGTTTTCATAATAAAAATGCACTTTTTTCATTTTTCCCTTTTTTGTAAAACTTAAAACTCATATTTTTTTTTTTTCATCAAACAAAAAAGGGTTTTCTTCGCTTTGGGAAATTGGGAAAAATTTTTCTTTGGAATTTAAAAAGATTTTTGCCGCATCCTTTTTCTAATTGGGAAAAATTTTATTTTTTGGGGGGTAAATAAAAAATTTAAAATTTTAAAAAACCGCTGCAATTTGTTTTAAAAAAAAAAATGATAAATCAAATTTTTTTTCAAAATTCCAAGGGTTTTTAAAACTTTCATTTTTGGGTTTTAAACTGAAGGGGTGTTTTTTTTTCTTTTTAAATTTTCTATCGCATAATTTAAATTTTTTAAAAAAAAACAATTTTTTCCCCCAAAAAAAGTTTAAAAATATTGTAATTTACAAAATCTCCTTATTTTCTTTTTTGAATTTTTTTTTAAGGGATTTATAATTTCTTTGGGTTTTAAAAAATGGCGTGGGAAAAAATTTTTTTAATCTTTTATTTAATATTCTTTAGTTTGCTTTTCCAGCCTTTAATTTAAAATAGCAAATGTTAAAAGGGGGGTGCATTTCTTTAATAAAACTTTTTAAAATTTTTTACCCTTTTGTATATGTTTTAATTTTAAAAACTTGGGTTACAGAGTATGTTTTAAATTTTTTTTAAGAAAACAAAATAACCCTTATTTTGGAAAACAATAAAAGAGAAAAGATATTTTTATTTTTGATTTTATACTTGAGTCCCCTCTTTAAACCCAAAAAAAAAAAGAAATTTTATAATTGGTATCAATATGTTTTTTTTGAAAATTTTAAAATTTAAGGGAAAAAGGGCGTTTCCTCTTTTAATATTTTTTAAAAAAAAAAAATTTTAAAGTCGGGTTTCCCTCTTTAAAATTTTTTGCTTTTAAAGGAAAGTTTGGATAATTTTTCAATATCTCGATAATACCGGTAGCCGTTTCTTTCATACTTCTTATTAAAAAGGGGGTGGGAAAATAACCCGGGGGTTTAATCCTCGTCCTTTGAATTTTTGATGAGATTTTTTTCAAGATTTTTGGGGATTGTTTTTTATTTTGGGTTAAACCTTTTCCACCTTTTTGGTTTTCATTGGGCGTTCATATCCTGAAAAGTAATATTGTCAATTTTTTACACTCTTCCCCGACAAAAGTATTGGGTTTTCAGGGTTTGGGGTTAAAATTTTTAAAAATTTTAAACCCGCAAGGGGAAATTTTTAAAAGGAACACTTAGATTACTCAAGTTTTAAATTTATTTTTCCTTTTTCTAAAAAATTCCTAAAGGAAAATTTTAATGTTTTAAAAAAAGAGCCTCCGATAAAAGTGGTAATTTCTACTCCTCGTACCCGGGGGGGTTTTTTAAAATTTTTTTCAAAAATTTGGGGTTTTTTCCCTTTTTAAAAACCCTTCCCGTTTGGGCAAAATTTAATAATTTCCCCCCTTTTTAAAAAATAAAATTTCCATAAACCTAAAGGGGTTTATATACAATGTTTTGTTTAAATAATTTTTTTTTTCTTCTTTTTTAATTTCCCAAATTGGGAAAGTAAATAAAAACAATTTACATAATTTTAAAAAAATTTTTATTTATCTTGAGGGAATTTTTGAATAAATTAAAACAAATTTTTATAAATATAAATATAAATATATAAAAAAATATATACTTGTTTAAACATTTACAATTCAATTATTTAAAGGCATTTTTTTAAATGAATAGTTCAATATTTAAAAACAACCTAAGGGCCCCAACACGGAAATAAATTTTAAAAAATTGTAAATATTTAATATAATATTTGATATTTTAAAAACTCATACCTTTTAAATATATAAAATTTTAATTTATAATATATATATTTTAAAAAATAAAATTTATTAGTTTTAAAATATATAAACAAGATGTTAGGAATTTAAATTTTTATAAAAATCTTTTGACAAATGGGGCCAAAACTTCAACGTAAATACAATATTCACAAAACACCTATGAACCGGGAAAAAATACAAAAATATTTTAAACCCTAAATAATTTTTTATAAAAGAACTTTTGAAATTTTTTTTAAGTAAAAAATTTCTATATTATTTTCTCTTTGGAAATTTCCCTTGGGAAGGGAAAGAAAATTTTTCCCTTTATTTGGGGGAGAGTTTTGAGTGCCCAAGGTTTTCCCGGTTTTTATATTGGGGGAAGTTTTAATTTAATGCAAGGACCTTTCCTATATTGGGTAGGTTTCTTAGAGGAAGGTTTTCCCTATTCTCAAAATTTTGGGGAGTTTCTTGGCTGTTTCAGGGGGAAAAACCAAAAATTCCCGGTCAGTCCCAAAAAAGGAGGAAACTCACAACAAGGGTTGGGGATAACTTTTTTCAAGTTTTAAAAGGGGGCGAATTTAATTGGGTTTTCATTTCCCAATTTCAGGGTTTCGGGAAAATTAAGGGGTTTCCCCTTGTTTTTCCCCAAAGCTTTAAAAATGTAAAACCCAAAATATAACTTTTTTCCCATAATTTTTCAC
>NW_025918511.1:0-10000 GCF_019202785.1 Penaeus chinensis
TGTTATAGGTAAATAAATGTATTTTTGTACAAATTACAAATATGATTATGTATATGGAATATAAGTTTTATTTTTTTGTAGAATATATTTTTGTACAAATAATATATGATTATGTATATGGGAATATAAGTTTATTTTGTAGAAATAGTTATTTATATATCATATAATATAGAATATCATTCATATGAGCAGTTGGGTTATATATATTTGTATATTAAGATTAATGTATATTGTATTAAGAAAATGTCTATTCACAATATGGATAATATTGATATGAAGAGTGATTCAATCGAAGAAAGACTTTTGAATACAATTGCTCATATTGCCATTCATCCAAAAAATACTTGCAAAAGGCTGGCTTTATAAAATGTAACTTCATATATAACTTGTATTGAATGCCATATATATATTGATCTAAATACTATCAATTATATCAGATGATATTGTAAAAAATACATAAAATAAAAAATCCAGATTGTTTACTTGCACAAAATATGCCTCCTTTCTTCCAAGATCAAAGACATTTGAAAATAATTTCGATTCAATTACTGGATTGCCGACCGATTTAGATATGAAATAAAAAGATTAGAATCTTTCATTGATTGGCCAAATAAAAGAATACAATCCAAAGATTTATCCGCTGCTGGGTTCTTCTATTCAAGAAACACAATTGTTTGTATTTGTTTTCATTGTCAGGAACATATACATATTTTATGATGATACATCTGTGGACTATAAGGGATATACACTTGAAGAAAATCCCGATTGTAGGTTTGCACAGGGTAAACCAGTTGGCAATATACCCATATATATGAGTGATATTATAAACAAAATTGATATTATAAAAAAATTAAGAAGAATAACCAAGAAAATGGATCGGAGACCGAGGTACCAAAGATGAGAAATCAAGCCATGGATTCTTATAGATATGTTGGTCCATTATACGATGACTATATAACAGAAATAAACGATTGCAAAGTTTTTCAAATTGGCCTCTTCGCAATTATCAGAGCCCAGAATTACTAGTAGAAGCTGGATTCTATCATATTGGAATTAGTGATCATGTTCAATGCTTCCATTGTGGCGTTGGTCTTCGCAACTGGGAATGGGACGATGATCCTTGGGAGTACATGCTAAATGGAACCCTGATTGTATTTATGTAAAACTTATCAATAAAGTCAGAGTAGAAGAGTCTTATATACCATTAAAAGGTACCTTAAATATTAGTCAAGATCAACATGATCGATGGAGATAACGAAACAGGATTGGAATAATCTTTTGGGTTTGGATATACTAGAAACCTAATAATACAAGGGTTCCCTGTCATTGCCGTCAGAGATGCGCTCCGTGATCAAATTTTACAAACCGGCATACCGTTTTCCAGTGAAGTCGAATGTGTTTCAGCCGTACGGACAAAAATCGAATCGTATAAAAATATAGATAGAAATGATAACGATGATATTGCTAATTTGAAACCAGAATGTCTTGTAAATTATCAAACAGTATATGCTGTCATGAGATTTACACAGATGATTACAAAAAAGAAATATGAATCTTCTTATCCTATCGACAATACTGAAGATCCTATTTATTTATTTAAAACAGTCAACATTTATCTCTAATATAGATCCTAATATTCCTGAATATGGTCACGAAATTTTCTTTAAGCTTCCCTATCCGATCATAGGTACAACTATCATTTGGAGAGTGAGTATCGTTAAGATACTAAGCGAGCTCAACACTTATGAGATTGCTTCTCGAATAATTCCGTTTCTAAATGAACAACAAAGCGCATCCGCATCCTTAACTTTAATATGGGACTATTTGATAAAACAGAATAAGAGAACGACTGAAAATATATCAAATGCTAATGCAAATACAGACACATTAAATGGGTTTAGGGGAAAATGTCTTAGATGAACTAGTAGGTAATGGAATTACAATTATACCTTTTGCGTCCTATATGAATGAAAATGGGTTTAATTTTCAAAGTCAAATGTATATATTAAATATTGATAGGATTCTTACTCATCAAAATTATAACATTGTAAGAAGACCTGAAATACAATCCGAGTATCCTCAACGAGATGAAAATTTCGAGATGAAAAACTTGTCACGGATAGAACAAGAAGGTAATGTATTATTCATCAGTTGAATATTATATTATATATATTATATATATATAATATTCATTATATATCATTATTAATCTTTTAATATACTAACGACTCTGGTTATATCAAAGTCAAATATGCCTTGATGATCAATATTAATATTGTTCCTTTTATTTCTTTCAGATAAACATGATCATACAGATGAGAAGCGACTATGTATAAGTGTGCATGACTGATGAAGTGGACGTGGTGATTCTCCCTGCGATCATATGGTCTGCTGTGCTAAATGCTTATTAACCCAGTCAAAGTGCCCTATCTGTAGAGGGACAATTGAAAAAGTTGTTAAACCAATTTTACTTTAATGTTACTATATATCAACCTATTGTTTATTTATGAAAACTAAACCATATATTATTTAATGGTTTTCTAAATAAAAAATATCCATATTATGAAAATGAAATAAATATTTACTTAAATCATATTTGTATTATGAACCTGGGCCAAAATATAGGGATATTAAAATATCAATATGAATATATAATAATAAGGTTTTAATGAAAAGTTACTTTTACAATAATTTAATATTGAAACATACAAACAATCACATATATAGGGGTAAAATATATTATTTTCTAATTTGGTATATTTCTTATATATCAACATATAGTCATTTTAGTAATACCGATACATCTCGACAGTTTGTCATTATAGTAATTGCACCATATTTTGACATAGTTCAATGTTCTCTTGACATAGTCGAATTGCTTTTGCCAGATAATTATTATATTTTTTCACTCGTTCATCCATGTGACCAACTCGTATTTTCAACTTTTTTATTTGAATATTCTGATTTTTATTCATTTGTTTTAACTCATTTATATCCTCAACAATAGTTTGATTCAGAGTTTCCTCTTTAAATGACTCTTGGGGTGATGACATTGTTCTTTCATTTTGAAGATCTTGTTCTTTAAAATGTTTGCGCTTTTGGGGGATCTTTTGAGATTGCTGAGTTTTGATAATTGACGCACGGTCAGGTGCTGGTTGTAATCTTAGCGAACCGTTGACTAAGGAATCCTCATTACTCTCTGATTAAGGAATGAGGGTGATACTATTGCCCCGTTTATAGTCGATACAGAGGCATGAGAATCAGATACTTGTTGCATGTGCATCGAGTCGTTGACATCGGGTTCTGTATTATCTATTTGAATAGGAATAGGGTTTGATACTGTTGCCCCGTTTGTAGTCGATACAGAGGCATGAGAATCAGATACTTGTTGCATGTGCATCGAGTCGTTGACATCGGGTTCTGTATTATCTATTTGAATAGGAATAGGGTTTGATACTGTTGCCCCGTTTGTAGTCGATACAGAGGCATGAGAATCAGATACTTGTTGCATGTGCATCGAGTCGTTGACATCGGGTTCTGTATTATCTATTTGAATAGGAATAGGGTTTGATACTGTTGCCCCGTTTGTAGTCGATACAGAGGCATGAGAATCAGATACTTGTTGCATGTGCATCGAGTCGTTGACATCGGGTTCTGTATTATCTATTTGAATAGGAATAGGGTTTGATACTGTTGCCCCGTTTGTAGTCGATACAGAGGCATGAGAATCAGATACTTGTTGCATGTGCATCGAGTCGTTGACATCGGGTTCTGTATTATCTATTTGAATAGGAATAGGGTTTGATACTGTTGCCCGTTTGTAGTCGATACAGAGGCATGAGAATCAGATACTTGTTGCATGTGCATCGAGTCGTTGACATCGGGTTCTGTATTATCTATTTGAATAGGAATAGGGTTTGATACTGTTGCCCGTTTGTAGTCGATACAGAGGCATGAGAATCAGATACTTGTTGCATGTGCATCGAGTCGTTGACATCGGGTTCTGTATTATCTATTTGAATAGGAATAGGGTTTGATACTGTTGCCCCGTTTGTAGTCGATACAGAGGCATGAGAATCAGATACTTGTTGCATGTGCATCGAGTCGTTGACATCGGGTTCTGTATTATCTATTTGAATAGGAATAGGGTTTGATACTGTTGCCCCGTTTGTAGTCGATACAGAGCATGAGAATCAGATACTTGTTGCATGTGCATCGAGTCGTTGACATCGGGTTCTGTATTATCTATTTGAATAGAATAGGGTTTGATACTGTTGCCCGTTTGTAGTCGATACAGAGGCATGAGAATCAGATACTTGTTGCATGTGCATCGAGTCGTTGACATCGGGTTCTGTATTATCTATTTGAATAGGAATAGGGTTTGATACTGTTGCCCCGTTGTAGTCGATACAGAGGCATGAGAATCAGATACTTGTTGCATGTGCATCGAGTCGTTGACATCGGGTTCTGTATTATCTATTTGAATAGGAATAGGGTTTGATACTGTTGCCCCGTTTGTAGTCGATACAGAGGCATGAGAATCAGATACTTGTTGCATGTGCATCGAGTCGTTGACATCGGGTTCTGTATTATCTATTTGAATAGGAATAGGGTTTGATACTGTTGCCATGTTTATAGACTAAGATATAAGAACTAATGTTCTAATTTTATTAGACATATTTAACTTTAACCCCCTCCAGCACTAGTATTAAAATATCACATCCTGTTTATCAAGACATAAAATGTTTACAAAAGTAAAGATATTAATATCAATATATATTTTATATATAATAGGTTTAATGAATATATATTAGGTTTAATGAAAAGTGTTTATGTATAATCTCCTTCATCTGGTTAATATATTCTCTTCAGATATCTCCTTATCATAATATGGTTATTATATATATATATATATATATATATATATATATATATATAGAGGATAAAGGTAAAATAATTATATATAACAATTCTAATGATAACAATTCTAATGGTATTATTTTTATTTTATTTTACAATATTATTAAAAGTATATCTCTATATATTACCCATATCTACACTACCACCAATTTGGAAGAAAATATTTTATATAAATTGACTTTACAAGGACCACTCGAGTCAAAGGCCAAAGTAATAGAGAATTATATGATCCTGTATATCTCTCTAATTTATTAAATACTTTTCTAATTATTATATAATATTTGTATACAATTTATATTTATTGTATCAAGAAGTGATACACTGTTATATGTCCACTAGTTATAGTAGTCAATTTGCATCTCTTTACTATAGTCGGTCGTAGTTGTTCACTTGGATCTTTTCAACTAAATTATTTTTATCCATCAATAATGGTCTCAATTTATCGTAAGTGAAATATGGGCCGCCAGGAAAATCCACCAATTTAATGGAATTAAGATGCTTGAGTGGTTGCAAGATTTTTAAGCAGATATTCATGTGATGGCATGTCCCTCGAGTCTAATTGCCTCTTGTCAAACTGTATATGTATTTTGCTGATATTGGTTGCACCATCTAGAAGGTATGAAATAAAAGCCTTGCCAATATGCCAATCGCCGCTAAATGGCGATATCGCACCATCGGTTCTTTTGCCGATTGGTCGTGTCAGTTTTAGCTTCTTTAGAAATGGGAAAGTAATTCGGCTACCATTTGGTCTTTTCAATTGTCCTTCCCTCGAGATGCATGAACGCGAGATTTTGAGTACCTCGAGAACGGGACACGCATCGCTAAGGCGGAGAAAAAGTTGTAGTTTAGGTCATGGACTTCTGTAAACTCGAGGACAGTCAAGTCTCTAAGAGGACCATCCTTCAAGAGAACGTTATTTAGACTGTGATCGCTAAGTTGAAACTCGAATATTTTCAATGTGCATATATTCGGTATATTTTGTAAGGCCTGATCAAGGAATAGTGGTCCTCCTCCCAGACTGAGATTTTTAACATTTGGACATGTATCGATCAAATCCAACAAATTATTACTGGTCAAGCGTCTCTTGGTCGCGACCAGACCCATATCTTTATTTCGGATTTCGTGCGATGTATCCAGGTAATACTTTTCCATCCAAGTGTCTAGGTATGTGAGCGCAAGTTTTTTCTTGACTTTCCCTTCATCCTCTTTTCTCAGTTTGATGATGGCAGGTATTATGGACTTATGGAAGAGAAACTTCAGTTTTGAGAGAGTCTTCAGTAGAATATACACCTTTTCCGTTTCGTCAGTGTTGCTACTATCAAACAACCAGAGGTATTCGAGGGCTTTACAATGTGACAACTGTTCAATCCCACTCGTATTGCCCTTGAGTGCCTTTCCATTGTAAAAAATTCGTAATTCTCTTAAAGTCGGCAATGATGAGCTATGGGACTGATAGCCCAGTGATAAGAGTGATCCTTCATATAATTGGGGATGAGGGTCAGCGACTGCAAATCGGTGAAGTTTCGCAATCATATCGGTGAAGCGTTGCATATCCGTATGATGTACAGGTATCTCACACATGTTCAGGGTTTTCAGAGTTGAACAATGAGATATTTTCTCATATAAATTACTACACTTTTTCATCCATTCAGCAGTTTGAAATTTGGTCACGCCAGGCAACAGTAGCAGTTCTAGGACAATGGATTTTGCGTTATCCGGAATAAAACGCGCGTGCCAAGAAGATTGTAATAGATCAACATAATCATTTAACAAATGTTGAGGGATTTTAGATATATAGTTTTTTAATTTCTCAAGTTTCATTTTCATCTCATCATCAGTTTTTGAATTACTGATTGCACGTATGGCCGTAAACGTAATCTCCAAATTCTTCTGGAGAGAATCATATTGGTGAATTGGCGTCCCCTTCTTCTTCTTCGGATATCTACCCGTATAACCTACCGGCTCTGTCCCTTTTGCTAATCCCTCTATGGGATTATCAATGTCAACATATATGTTTGGCATTCTTCACTGTATTTTGTATTCCCTTGGGTCACTTATCCGTGGTGCAGCTTTGAGCCACTCATCTGTGGTGCAGCTAATGAGATCACCAATGACGTTGTAGACGTTAATATTTTCATCGATGATTCATCATCCAGTCTTGCGGATGTCACATCCGGTGCTTGTGGTTTATCAAGGACAGGATATATATATATATTTATTTTTAAAACTAACACTGGAGAGTCTATGAAATTGTCAACATTTCTATCTATATATAATTTATAAATTTAATTTATAACACATATTTATATATTGCGCATTTGTAACCCATCTAAAAAAGTTTCATATTTTTTTCCGGCTTGAAGTTAGTTATAAAAACAACAAATAATTAACTCTGATATATTTGTAAATCAACTTAAGACAAAAATACAAGACAAGAATAAACAAGACAAGAATAAAGATAATCGTATAACAAATATAATATATAAAAAACGATCTGAAGGTTAAATCAAAAGTGAATACAACTCAATCTATTTTATTCTAACCTAACCTATACACCTTATTCTTATTCTAATTGGCTTGTTCAACAGTATTTTATTATATATATATATATATATATATATATATATATTTCTATGAGCAATTAAATCATAAATCCGTCGATCGAGTCATAGACGTCGGAATCCGCAGTATCCTCTTGACTAGGATCGGTGCTTGATAATGTTACCATGTTTGTAATCAATGTATTTTTTTATGAGACCCAAGTACGTTTTGCATATACATCAGGTCGTAGAGTTCATTTTTCTTCTTATCATTAGTCATGAATCCGTCGATCGAGTCGTAGACATCGGAATCCGCAGTATCCTCTTGACTAGGATCGGTGCTTGATAATGTTGCCATGTTTGTAATCAATGTAGTTTTATGAGACCCGAGTACGTTTTGCATATACATCGAGTCGTAGCGCTCATTTTTCTCCTTATCATCAGTCATGAATCCGTCGATCGAGTCGTAGACATCGGGATCCGCAGTATCCTCTTGACTAGGATCGGTGCTTGATAATGTTGCCATGTTTGTAATCAATGTAGTTTTATGAGACCCAAGTACGTTTTGCATATACATCGGGTCGTAGAGTTCATTTTTCTCCTTATCACTAGTCATGAATCCGTCGATCGAGTCGTAGACATCGGAATCCGCAGTATCCTCTTGACTAGGATCGGTGCTTGATAATGTTGCCATGTTTGCAATCAATATCATTTCATAAACAAGCAAGGCACCAATTATAACAATCTCTATAAATAAGGCCCCAACTACAGCAACCTCTACGCATGTACATCGAGTCGTTGCACATCGAGTTGTAGACATTGGGTTTTATATTATCCCCTCTCTTGACTAGGAATGGTGCTTGCAATAAGTATAAACTTATAAGAATCAAATACTATTCATATATATATATATATATATATATATATATATTGAGATATATATATATATAATCGAATAACTGATAAAATCCTCAAATTTTATCAGAGCAGAAATGTAGCTTTCACAACAAAGTATAAATTGGATGAAGATGTGACGAACATTCTTCTTTTAACGGATGTATATTTACTTTACCCCCCAAGCGCTAGTATAAAAACTCACAGCCGGTGTCTTGCGGTTTATCATAATATAAAATCATATACTAATGTTGCTGTTATTGTATAAGATATATATATATATATATATATTTGAATGAGAAATTTCATATTGAATGATTTATAATATCCATTCACTTAGACATTCTTGTACCAACCTAAACCTTTAAATATTCATACAATAATTCATCGTCTCTAGTTCTATCTAGCGTGTTGAGAAAACTATATAAAACTATTTCAGAATTATAATTTTTCATTGAAAATGTAAAAAAAAAGAGCTGTTCTGACATGGTATGCATCATACGACCCAAAGTTTTATTTAGACGGACTTGGAGACTGGTATCATCGCTTGCAAAAATGTGTTGACGTTAATGGAGCACATGTTAAATCATAAACATTATAACAATAACCATCGTAATAATAACCATCGTAACAATGACTATTTGTGTTTTTATAATATCTTGAGATCTCATTTTTAGTTTTTGTAATATATTGAAAGCTACATCTAATCACAAAACTGACCGTCCGTTTTTTACCAACGACTAACGTTAGGTTAGGTTAGGTTAGGTTAGGTTAGGTTAGGTTAGGTTAGGTTAGGTTAGGTTAGGTTAGGTTAGGTTAGGTTAGGTTAGGTTAGGTTAGGTTAGGTTAGGTTAGGTTAGGTTAGGTTAGGTTAGGTTAGGTTAGGTTAGGTTAGGTTAGGTTAGGTTAGGTTAGGTTAGGTTAGGTTAGGTTAGGTTAGGTTAGGTTAGGTTAGGTTAGGTTAGGTTAGGTTAGGTTAGGTTAGGTTAGGTTAGGTTAGGTTAGGTTAGGTTAGGTTAGGTTAGGTTAGGTTAGGTTAGGTTAGGTTAGGTTAGGTTAGGTTAGGTTAGGTTAGGTTAGGTTAGGTTAGGTTAGGTTAGGTTAGGTTAGGTTAGGTTAGGTTAGGTTAGGTTAGGTTAGGTTAGGTTAGGTTAGGTTAGGTTAGGTTAGGTTAGGTTAGGTTAGGTTAGGTTAGGTTAGGTTAGGTTAGGTTAGGTTAGGTTAGGTTAGGTTAGGTTAGGTTAGGTTAGGTTAGGTTAGGTTAGGTTAGGTTAGGTTAGGTTAGGTTAGGTTAGGTTAGGTTAGGTTAGGTTAGGTTAGGTTAGGTTAGGTTAGGTTAGGTTAGGTTAGGTTAGGTTAGGTTAGGTTAGGTTAGGTTAGGTTAGGTTAGGTTAGGTTAGGTTAGGTTAGGTTAGGTTAGGTTAGGTTAGGTTAGGTTAGGTTAGGTTAGGTTAGGTTAGGTTAGGTTAGGTTAGGTTAGGTTAGGTTAGGTTAGGTTAGGTTAGGTTAGGTTAGGTTAGGTTAGGTTAGGTTAGGTTAGGTTAGGTTAGGTTAGGTTAGGTTAGGTTAGGTTAGGTTAGGTTAGGTTAGGTTAGGTTAGGTTAGGTTAGGTTAGGTTAGGTTAGGTTAGGTTAGGTTAGGTTAGG
>NW_025918511.1:12500-15000 GCF_019202785.1 Penaeus chinensis
CTTTATATTTTCTTTTTCTTTTCTCTAATCTTCTGAGAGGGGTGTATTTTCCTTATTTTTTGTGCAGAAACTTAGCAAACTTCTTATGTCTATATATACAAAAGCATATCTAATTTTTATGATAATTAAACAATAATACAATAATAACCCAATAAATTGGTATTTCACCATCCTTTGTCAGGGTCGGGAGGTAACCAGAAGGGGGTGGGGTGCGTATAGCGTCCCCTCATCCCTTCTCGCTGTTGTGGGTGTCCATATGGGGTTTGGTTACCCCCTCCCTGTGGATTTTGTGTGAAAGGACTGAGTAATATATTTTTTTTGGTTGACAAATATGTTCTTCTTTTACTAAGGTCGTTTCTTTTTTGTCTATTTTCAAAACTGGCTTAAAAATCGGCCAAACTCAAAACCATTGTTCTACATGTTGTGTACTTATTCCCACATCACAAAAATATATAAAAACACATATACACATCTATACAGATATAAACGTATATACTCTGTAGTGGACCAGGAAATATGAGTGTACGACTCATATATATGAGTGTACATACATACACTCAAGTACCTATATACACATGCATACATATACATACATACCCACATACATGTATATGTGTACGCACACATACCCACTCACATACATACTTATACACATACATATACATATATACATACACATAACATATACATACACATACATATACATACATATATTATATATACATACACATAACCTATACACATACATCCATATATACACTCGCACATACATGTATACATGCACACCCCTGTATCGTATATACATTATACTGCTGCACAGACGCATTACACCCATCTACATATGTACAACACATATATACATACAGACTCATATACCATATACACCTGTACCATATATGCACGCACATGTGCCTATACTCTAATGTGCACACAAGTATATACACATAAACCATATTATACCTACATATAAACCCACATATGCACATACCTATATACATACATATATATACATATACATACATACACATCCATGACTTTGTAATATTAAAAGGGGAAAAAAGTGTGAGAACAAATTGTGTCAACTCAAGTATCCCTGGACTTCCTTCCGGGAGTACATATTTTTATGTCAACTCAGTGTGAAATTCTTTGTCCACGGGGGAGTTCAGCCAGTATGGGAGGGGGGGGGGCGGCAGGGGGGGAGAAGAAGAGATACATGTAGCGTTCCTCGTTCCTCCGTATTGTAGATGCTCTCCTGGACGTTGGGTTCCTCCACCCTTGTGGATATGTGACCATGCGGGTATTTTTATATGTATAAATATTCATCATGTATACATACATTTATCTTTTATATTTATTTATCCTATGCACACAAACTCACGTGATTTAAAACATACACTACCTCTCTGTATATGTTGACCAGAGAAAGAGGTGAGTATTTATTATGCAATTATATCTGCATACCCGTGATTATACATGAAGTGATGTAACATTATTCGTGCTTGTGTACTTATACCCAAATTTTCTGTATGTTAAATCCGCATTAGGTTATAGTATTAAATTCTACACCGGGAATGTTTGTCCTTCTAAGCAGTTACATTCTCATAAAACGTGTTTTTATGTTTTATGTTTCGGCATTTAATTCCCCTGGATTATGCGCGTCATAATATGAAGGTAAACCACCAATTTCTTAACAAACATTCCATTAGATAGGAAAACTTTGTGAGTCTCCTTTTGATTGGAAAAAACTCCGGGATGATTGCAAACGGAGGAGGTGGTGTGTGAGTGGAGAGAGGTGGAGCCTCTCCTCATTCCTCTCTGGAATGTGTATATATAACCTCACTAGCTCCTCTCCTTATCATTTGTGTGGCTCCCTCCCCGAGCAGAGGGGAGGGGAACTCTGCTCTTATTAAATTTTCTGCTATTGTCTTGTCCTTTTTCCAGGCTATCATGGGGGGAGGACCTTTGAGGCTGTCTTCCCAGGTGCATCCTTGGCTTTTCTCCTGTGCCCATTCCCAGATTTGGTTGATCGACCTTCGGACTGGACCTGCAATGTTCTGCGAATAAAGCATTGGGAATATTATTCTGCTTAATTCACCTTTTCTTTAGACTCTAAGAGCGTGTTTCTTGGTATATTTTCTAGTCTATCCTTGTCGCTCTAGGATCTTCTCGTTGTACCCTCTTGCTCTGAAAAAGGTGAACATTTCTTTTAATGCTGTCTCTAGGTTTTCTGGGTCGCTTTACTATTCTTTTGACCCTGATACCTTGTGAGAAGGGGAGGCTTTTTCTTCAGGTTGGGGTGGTGGCTGACTGAAAATGGAGATATTGATGAGTATTTGAGGGTTTGTGGTATACTGTTGTTTGTAGGAATCCTTCTTTATCTACATACACCAAAACGTATCTAAGAACGGTAGTTTGTTTTTATCAAACTCCACAGTAAATTTTAGATCTGGGTGGAATGGTTGAGTTCATTGTAGTAATTTTGAAGTTCTTCCTCTGTGCC
>NW_025918511.1:17500-20216 GCF_019202785.1 Penaeus chinensis
ATATATTTTAACATGGTAGCACTCATAGAACCTGACTTCAAACATACAAATAAAATATAGATAAAATACAACCATTACACAACATATATGTATATATACTACATATATACATACAGACTAGATTTAAAACCAACTACATAACCATATACATAACAACCTTACATATTGAAAATCTACATCTATTCAAAACTATACAAAAAAAAAGAAAACACATGCAAAATAAAACCAAATACTAAAAAACACCTACACATACAACCACATCTACAAACCTAAATAAACATATGAAAGTAGGGAAATATATAAATATACGAAAGTGTAATATCCAAAAAGGAAAAATTCATTATATTACATACACAAATATATGAAAATATGAACAACCAAATATATAAATATATAGATGTACCACTAGATGGGTTTACACAGATAAAGTATAAAAATATATAAATATAAAGTACGCCGGGCGGGGTGTTGTGTGGGCGTCCCTCGTTCCTGGGAGGGGTGCGTTGTTGTAGCGTCCTTCGTTCCTTCTATGTCAATACCTTGCTGCAACTACATAAATACAAATATATTACCAATATAAATATGTATATGGAAAAAACATAAAAGGGTAAATAATAATTATATGAAAACTCAGAGATACCTCCCTACAAAAAATATAAAGTAATACATCAAATATACAATATACAAACATATAAATAATATAAATGCATACAACATATAAAATACACCAATGCATACAACCATATAAATACATAAATGCATACACACACGTAAATACATAAATGTATACAAATATATAAATACAACAAATGTATACAAATATAAAATACATAAATGCACACAAACATATAGATACATAAATGTACACTTAGTAAATATATATCTAATGTATACACAAAATACAAATTATACAATATAAATATGAATATGGAAAAACATAAAAGGGTAAATAAATAATTATATGAAAATCAGAGATACCTCCTACAAAAACTATAAAAGTAAATACATCAATATACCAATATACAAACATATAAATACATAAATGCATACACACTATAAAATCACCATGAACAACATATAAATACTAAATGCATTACACAACGTAAATACATAAATGTATACAAATATATAAATACAAAATGTTATACAAATATATAATACATAAATGCACACAACCATATAGATACATAAATGTACACTAGTAAAATATTATACTAATGTATACACATTATATACAAAAATACATACACATACATATACATATATACACACACACATACATACATTATATATATATTATATTATATATAACAATACTACACATATACACATATATACATATACATACACATACACATACATAATATACACAAAAATATATTACATATTATACATATACACAAAAAATATTATATAATATATTTATCACATAATTACAAAAAAAATATATATATACAATACACCAAAACATAAAAATATAAATGCAAAAGTACATAAAAAAAGAAATATATATATGAATAAGGAAGTATATAAACACAAACATATATATACACACATAAGTATGCAATTACATGATATGTAAAAAACCTACATATATTATATATACGACATACAAAAACATACATAAAAAGGGAGATACACAGATTACAAATATATACTACATTTGAAAATATAAATATATATATATATATATAAATATGCGCCGGGCGGGGTGTTTTTAGCGTCCCCTCGTTCCTGGGCGGGGTGTGGGGAGCGTCCCCTCATTCCCTTCTACTGTAAATCTATCGTTTTTTTTTTTTTTTTAAAAAACGTTTCTCCTCCATTTCTAAAAGGGGGGTTAGGTTTGATGTAAACAAAAAACCATTAAAAAAGATAAGAGAAGGAGATTATAAATGTACAAACATATAATATGTAAGCATTAAAAAAGGGTAAAAGATAAAAGTAAAAAAGTAAACCATAAAAAAAATAAAAAATATAAAATGTAAAATGCATAAAAATATAAATATATAAATATACATGTACAAAATATAAATACTAACTGCATAGATATACTACATATAAATATATAAAACTATGAAATTTTAAAATATAAATTATGAATGTTAAATATGCCAAACTATGAAAAACATTAATACATAAAATAATGAACACCAAATTATAACCTTTTAAAAATTTTATAACTATATATAAATATAATTTTTACTTTCATAATAAAATACATGAAAACATACATATTACACAAATCATACGGATACATCCAAAATTTCATACATTTAAAATAAAACAGGAAATATGCTCAAAATAAACAATAAAATATGCGACTACATAATTTTTACCCATATAAAATATATTTCCACCCAAAATTTCAACCACCCAAAAAAAATACTCACGTGAAACTAAAACGGAAAAATCAATCTGTAAAAATATTAAAAATTATAAAAATTCCCCCGTAGGAAATAAAAGGAGAGGGGGAAAGGATATATAAAGAGATGCGCCCGGGGGGGGGTGTGTGTAGCGCCCTGTTCCCCCGGGGGGGTGTGTGGGTCCCTATTCCTTTTCGTCAACTCTAAAAGTTGGGTTAGGGAGTTTTTAAACCAAAAAAACAAAAAATACAGATAAATACAGTTGATATATACAGTACTAATAATAAAAAAGTAAGCATATATACACACACACATATATACGAACCCTGTATATATAACTATATGGAATACAT
>NW_025918512.1:0-5000 GCF_019202785.1 Penaeus chinensis
CCAGGGGTGGGGCAAAATCTCCAGTGGTGAGACAGCTCATCTTTTTTCCTGTAAAAAGAAAACTATAACAACATTGTTAAAATCAAAAAAGCAAAATATACATACACAAAATCATTAAAAGTGGAATTACATTAAATGAGGCAAAATCGGAAAAGAAATACAACATAAAAATAAACAATAAATGTTCTTTTTCCTACTAATTAAAACTTTCATATTATTAATATAACATATTTGAAATATCCACATACACATGTAGTATATACAAAAATATATAAAAAACATATTCATATAGATAAATACTAATATACATACAAACAAAAACACCCCCCACCCCACCACCCAAAAAAAAACCATAAAATTTTTAAATATATAATATTTTAAATATATAAAATTATATCAATATACAATATAATATAAAAATATATATATAAAATATATAAATATAAATATATAATAAAATTTTTTAATACATAATTTAAATATAAATATATAATATATAATATATATATATATATATAAAATTTATATTATGCATGTATCACAACACACGAAATATAAATATAATATATATATATATAATTATAAAATTATATATATGCATGTTAACACACACATACAACACCAATACTATATAGCATTTTTATCACATATATGAATTTAAATAAAATAAATATTTTACACCAACAACAAACATTAACACACGCAATATCTATCGATGTATCTATTTTTCGCCCGTCAGGTATTTATATATATATATATAAAATATATATTATATATATATATATATAATATAATATATTAAAAAATTAATATAAAAAATTTATATATTTATTAAAAAAATATATTATATATAAAATTTTCTTTATATTATATAAATATTATAATATATATTATATAATATATATATATATATCATATTATTATAAAATTTAAATATAATATATATATAAAAATATATATTATATTATAATATATTTTTAAAAAAATTTTAAATATATATAATATATATATATATAATATATATATTATATATATATAATAAAAATATTAAATAATAAAAATTTGTATGTTTTAAATTACATATATATATTATTTATATATATATATATATGTATATATATATATTTTATATTATATATATATATATAATTTTGGAAATTTTATATTATTTATATATATTAATATATTTAATTATAAAATATAAATATATATATATTTAAAATTTTAATAAATATTGTTGTTTTTTTTTTGTGTGTGTGTAGTGTATATATATAAAAAAATTAATAATATAATTATATATTATATTATAAATATATATATATATATAATATATATAATGTTTTAAAATATATATAATATATAAATAAATAAATATTATATATTACATATATATATGTATGTATATATATACATTAATATATCATATATAAAATATATATATAAATATATATATATAATATAATATATTTTATTATAAAAATATATAATATATATAAAATATGTGTGGTGTGTGTGGTGGTATTGTAAAATATAAATATAATTATAAATATATAATATATATATTTTTAAAAAACAAAAAAATAATATAATATAAATATTAATATTTATATATTTTTATATATAATATAATAATATATATTATAATTAATATATATGTTATTATAAATATATAAAATATATAAATTTTAATATATATAAAATTATAATATTAAAAAATATTTATAATATATATATTAATAATAAATATATATGTTAAAAAATAAAATATATATATATATATAATATAGTAAATAAATATATAAAAATATTATTTTTAAAAAATATATAATATTTTAATATATATATGTGAAAAATTTTAAAATATAAATATAATATAAAAATTATATTATAATATAAATATATAAATATATTATATTAAATATTTATAATTATATTATAAAAAATATATTAAAACAAAATATTAATATATATAAAAAAAATATATAAATATATATAATACTTATACAAAAAATTGTTTGAAATCCCTGTGTAAAATATACATATACGTGTGTGTGTGTGAAACACTTATATATTATATATATTATAATAAAATTATATATATATATTAATATAATAAAATATATATAAATATATATATATAAATATATAAACATATATATATAAAATAATATATATAAATATATATACATTTTATATATATATATTATATATATATATATATTTATATCAAAAATATATATATATATATCCCGGTTAAAATTCCCCCCACCCTCCTACCAAAATACAACAAGTGGGGGAGGGAGGGGTTAATGGGCTGTTACCTCAAAAATAAAAACCAGAGAAAAACGGCCCTGGTACACTGGCGCCCATGTTTCGCTTCGGGCAGAGGTGTTTTAAAACTACGGTTAAGAACCTTTGCCCATATAATGTATAGGACCATGGGAACTAAATCCCGGCATACTATCATTACTTGGGGAACTTCATTAATGAGGAAATCTGTAAAGTTAGAAGACTAACAAATGGTGGACACGTGCTCTATTGGAGAGGTAAACCCCGGGGTAGCAAGCAGGAATTAGGGGTAGGTTTCTTAGTTCGCAAAGAATATCGTGGGAGTCTTAGTATAAGCGAAACAGTGGCTTCAGTAACAATAAAACTGAACAGTGGGTACAACTTAAAGATTGTTCAAATCTATGATCCAACTTGCAGCCATGTGATGAAATAGAAAGCTACGACGAAGAAGCTCATTTAGCGATTGAACAAAAAACAATTTCACAATAATAATGAGAGATTATATTGCCAAGATATGTAAAAAAAAGAATAGGCAACAGAAACGAGGTTCGATCACGCAATATCATGAACACATTAAAACAAAAAAGACTACAACATAAGAGTACACGGAAGTCACTATCTGACATAAAGAACGAAATTGACTTCATGATTTCAAAGAGGTGCTATGTCGTAAAAAAATGCTATTAATAAAGTAAAAGTTATTAGCGACCATAGAATGGTCATAGGCGAAATTAAATTACACCTCGTATATATATATATATATATATATATATATATATATATATATATATATATACATATATATATATATATATATATATATATAAAGGGATATATATATATATATATATATATATATATATATATATATATATATATATATATATATATATATATATACCTTTATATATATATATATATATATATATATATATATATATATATATATATATATACCTTTATATATATATATATATATATATATATATATATATATATATATATACCTTTATATATATATATATATATATATATATATATATATATATATACCTTTATATATATATATATATATATATATATATATATATATATATATATATATATATATATATATACCTTTATATATATATATATATATATATATATATATATATATATATATATATATATACCTTTATATATATATATATATATATATATATATATATATATATATATACCTTTATATATATATATATATATATATATATATATATATATATATATATATATATATATATATATATATATATATATATATATATATATATATATATATATATATATATATATATATATATATAAAGGTATATATATATATATATATATATATATATATATATATATATATATATATATATATATATATATATATATATATATATATACTTATACATATATATATATATATATATATATCAATATAAATATATATATATATATATATATATATATATATATATATATATATATATATATATATATATATATATATATATATATATATATATTCACGTATATAGATAGGTAAGAATATTTTTCACCAAGATTTTTTAAGGAACAGCCAAACCGCCAGTAAGTGTATCACATCACAAAATCAGGTAGGTTTAAATCTATATCATAAAGCGATAAGTATAATCAACCAATCGACAGAAGATCCGCCAAATAAACTATGCATTAGCGAAGTGTAACTCAAGGGATGGGACTTGAAACGGGCGCACGCTGGCTTCGCAAACCCTGAATAATGCACCAGATAATTCCGAAAAATTACCTGATACAAAATCCCCTTTCTAACTTCCTCTAACCCTAAACCTTGTCCTTACCAATTCCAGTACCATCCTTATTATTCCACACCAACCGCCTCCTTCGCTCAACCCCTCTACTACACCCCTACAATTTAAGCACATTATAATGCAGAGCTTATCATAATGGAGTGCATATGCGTCGCATGCAGACACAGTTCAAACGTATATGTATGAGTATGAGTGCGTATGCTAGGAAATGTGCAAGTGTATGTGTGCACTTGTGCATGTGTTTATGTGTGTGCGCGTCCATATGTGTGTATGCAAGAGAAGCAATACAAATGCGCGTTTAAATGTATATATGGGTCGCGTATGCACATATGCGGGCATGTGCATGGAGGTATGTGTGTGTGTACATGTACACGGTTATATTTGTGTATACACATTTACATGTATGCGTATAGTTACGTGTAAGAGTACAAGATGTATGTGCATGTGTGTGTTCCCCTGTTTATACTTGATGGTATATATGTGTATATGTATATAGATATGTCTATGTACATAGATATGTATATATACATATATATATATATATATATATATATATATATATATATATATATATGTATATATATATATATATATATATATATATATATATATATATGTATATATATATATATATATATATATATATATATATATATATATATATATGTATATATATATATATATATATATATATATATATATATGTATATATATATATATATATATATATATATATATATATATATATATATATATATATGTATATATATATATATATATATATATATATATACATATATATATATATATATATATATATATATATATATATATATATATGTATATATATATATATATATATATATATATATATAT
>NW_025918512.1:12500-15000 GCF_019202785.1 Penaeus chinensis
CACGAGATGTCTTCTCTGAGTTAATATGCTACCACGTGTTGCACAAGCTGATTATGTGGCTTTTCCTTTGTGTGTACTCTCAAAATACCTCAATAGATAAGTTATTATAGATTTTATAACTGTAGCATATCACACAACAGTATGTCTTCTCCTTTGTATATAAGATTATTTGGGTCACAAGACTAGTTCCATGTGAGGCCTTATTGCAAATAATACAAAAGTATGGTTACTTTATCGCATGTACTCTTATATGGCTCACGTGATTATGGTTATATGAGAATGCCTTTTAACAACTGTTTGGCTTCTGCTTTCTACTTACTCTCGTATGGCTTACCAGGTGATATTCATGTGAGAAAGCCTTATTGCAGATCTCACAGTTCCATGGCTGCCCCTTTGCATGCACTCTCGGGTGGCTCACTTAGATTTCTGGGTGAATGTCCTGTTGCAAGGATTACAGCTGTATGGCTTCTTATTTGTATGTACTCTGATGTCTTACTAATATCCTTTTCAGAGAGAACGCCTTACTGCAACTATTACATATATATATATATATATATATATATATATATATATATATATATATATATATATATATATATATATATATATATATTTTTTTTTTTTTTTTTTTTTTTTTTTTTTTTTTATTAATTCTCATATGTATCACTAGATTGCTTCTCTGTGAGCTCTTTTGGCAAATGTCACAGCTGAAAGACTTCTCCTTTGTATGTACTTTCGGTTGACTGCTATTTAGCTTCTCTTTTGTATGTTCTCTGATATGTCTTACTAATAGACCTTTCAAATGCAAATACACCATCTATAAAGCATTTGTATGACTTCTCATATCTATCACTGTATTACTTTTCTAGGAGATGCTCTTATAGGAAATGCTCTCGTTTGTGCTGACTCATATGAATTTACCACATTTGTTCTTCTCCTTTTTTTTTCTGAAATCTCACACCTGTATGACTTCTCCTTTCTAAGTACTCTTATATGTATTGCAATATCACTTTTCGACAGAAGCTGTATAAATCCTCCTATACATGTACTCCCATGTGTTGCTTTTGAAAATCACAGTTTTATGGCTTCTCCTTTTGTATGTACTCTCGTATGGCTAACTAGATTATTTCTTCGTGGAGAAGCCTTCTTAAAAATTTCCTAGCTGAATGGCTTCTCCCGTGAATGTACTCTCATATGATTTGCTAGAGTACCTTTCTCAGAGAAGCTCTTCCTGCAAATATTACAGCTGTGTAGCTTCTCCTTTGTATGTACTCTCATATGCCTTGCTAGACTGCCTTTCCGAGAGAAGGTCTTGCTGCAAATTTCACAGATGAATGGCTTCTCTTTTGTGTGTACGCTCATGTGATTTACTAGAGTAATTTTTTGAGAGAAAGTCTTGCTGCAAAACTCACAGCTGAATGGTTTCTCCTTTGTATGCACTCTCATGTGATTTACTAGAGTAATTTTATGAGAGAAGGTCTTGCTGCAAGTCTCACATCTGAACGGCTTCCCCTTTGTATGTACTCTCATGTGATTTACTAAATTACTTTTCACAGAGAAGGCTTTGCTGCAAGTCTCACAGCTGAACGGCTTCTCCTTTGTATGTACTCTCGTGTGATTCACTAGACTATCTTTTTCAGAGAAGGCCTTGCTGCAAACCTCACAGTTGAATGGCTTCTCCTTTGTATGTACTCTCACATGTTTAACTAGATGACTTCTTTGTGAGAAGGCCTTGTTGCAGAACTCACATCCATATGGCTTCTCCTTTGTATGTACTCTCATGTGCTTTACTAGACTTCTTTTCTCAGAGAAGGCCTTGCTATAAATTTCACATACAAAACTTTTCAATTTGGCTTCCGCTTTTGGTTGTGTATCCTGGTTAAGACTTTCCTTATGCATCGCTTGATCCCCATCTGATGAATTCTTCTTCAGACAATTCTCAACCACAAATGGCGTTCTTAACAACATGCCATTACGATCCTGAACCAACTTACACGTGTTCTCATCGAGATTATGAAAGTAGAGACATTTATGTTTCACTTTCTCGTCGTACTCCTCATCAATCTCTTTATCTGCATAATCAAAAGGTTCTTCTTTAATTTCAATACAAGTATCCTCGGAAATATCTTCGCTGAGCTCTTCTTTGATACTGACTCCTGTGCCATACATTTCCTCGTCTGTGAGTGGGGCCAAAGGCATCCAGTCGGCGAGGAAGCTCATCGTGACCCTATGAATGGAAAGCATGCCAGATAATGAACTATAGGATATTATTGATAATGAATATGCCATAAACGATGTTATATTATCTATTATAAAACTAACTATAGATACTATGATTAGATACAGGAAATAAATAATTAATATTTATGATATACATATATGTATGTAAACAAATCCTCTTCTATCTATCTACTTATCTGTGTGTGAAATTATTAAAAATCAAGTGTAACAATACTGATACCAATGTCAACAATAAGAAATGCAAATGGTAATAGTGATT
>NW_025918513.1:0-7422 GCF_019202785.1 Penaeus chinensis
ATGCAATTTTTTTTTTTTGGGGTGGTTGGGGGGGTTACCCCAGTCCCCGGGGAGGGAGGAAGATTTGAGTGTCAGGAATTGTTGAAATGGAAGGGGAAAATTTTACTGGATTTTAAAAAATAATTTTAAAGATGGATTAAAAGTTTTGTGATTAATTCATAAAATTACCGTGTTTGATAAATTCCCTAAGAGAAAATTAAAAAAATTTTTCATAAAACCCTAAAAACTCGAAAGGGAAAAAAATCGTTTTTAAAAGGGTTTCTGTGAATTCCATTTTAATTTTTCTAAATTTATGGAGGGGGAAAAAAGTTCTTAGGGGATATGGTTTTCCAAAATGAAATTTTTAACCACATTTGCCTTTTGGGTTTCGTGCCTGCATATGGTTTAAACCACTTCCGGTTTTGGCATGGTTGGCAAATACCTCTTAATTCAT
Source organism: Penaeus chinensis (assembly GCF_019202785.1). Classification (NCBI taxonomy): domain Eukaryota; kingdom Metazoa; phylum Arthropoda; class Malacostraca; order Decapoda; family Penaeidae; genus Penaeus; species Penaeus chinensis. The sequence goes on from NW_025918513.1 coordinate 434, forward strand.
TGCCCGACCGTCGCGTGAACTTTTATTTTCAACTTCTTTTTGGACAAAAATTTGCTTCTAGCCAATTTCCTCCGCCTTTCGAGGATGTTTGGGGAGAAAATTTTTTAATTTTTTTGTTCCCTTTTTTTAAAACACTGCGTTTTTGGGATTTTGTATTCATTCCCTTTTTAAATTATTTTCTTAAAAAGGATTTTTTTTTCATTTTTTTTACCCCATTGGTTTTAAAAATTTGGGGTTTTTTTTTGGTTTTTTTTACGAAAGAAAAGAAAATTTTTTAAAAAAGAGAAATTTTTTTCATACCTTAAGTTTTTTTAAATTTTAAAGAAAAGAAGGGTTTTAATTAAAAGTTTTTTTCCGGGGGTTTGGAAAACCCCCCCCGGGGTGGGTTTTGTTTCACAAAATTAGTGCAATCGGAGTTGAAGTTCCTGCCCTGCGAAGAATTTAGTGGGGTTTTCTTTTGGGGGTGGAACCTTTGCTGGAAGGGGGGGTTGGGGGGGGGGGAGGAGAGAGGAGAAGGGAGATTGTTTTTCAATTTTGATATTTTTTCTACTGCCCTGCCTTTTTAAAATTTTCCCCCAGTTTCCCCTAACGGAAAATAATTTTACAGTCCCCCTTGGCCTCGTTTGGGGAAGGGGCGGGGCCCCATTCCCGGGAGCGGGGGTGGGGAAATTCTTTGCCAAGAAGCGGGTTTTTTGGAAAATATCTTTGTCCTTTTTGAGTTTTTTTGTAAAATTTTGGGTTTTTAAAATGTTTTGTTTTTTTGTTTTCTGTTAAATTTCCAAAATTTATTTAGTATTACGTTCATAAAATCTTTTTAATTTAATAAAAATTTAAAAAATTATAAGGAATGAAAAAAAAAGGGAAATCCCCCAAAGTCCTTTTTCGAAAAAGGTTTTCCAAAAATTTTTGGCAAATTAAAAAAGAAAGGGGTAAAAAAGGGTCTGGTTTTCCTAAAGGAGTTTGCTTTAGGCCTTTCAATTTCCGGCGTTTTGGTCTTCGGTTTTTTTGTGTTTGGTTGGTGGGTTCCGGCGGGGTTTTTTGGGGGAAAAATTTTCCGTGTAAAAACAAAACAAAAATTAAAAATTTAAAAACCCCAAAAACTTTTAAAAACAACCCAATTTTAAAATTAAAACCTTTTTTTGAGAAACGGAATGGGTTAAATATTTTGAAATTTTTTTTTTTTTCCTCCCGGTTTTGGAAAGATTTCGCCTTTTAAGGCTTTTTGTTTCCCTGGGTTTTCTTGGGGCGAAACGTCCCCCTTTGACCCCCCCGGGCTTTTCTGGGGCCTATGTCCGTCCCTCGGGCGCCAAAGGAAAGGGGTCCTTTGGGGGGGGTGCGCCCTCTGCCGGTTTGGGGAAAGGTTCTTTTGATCAGTGCCTTTTGGGCCGCCCCCTTCCCGGTTGTGCGGGGGGGGGGAAAAGGTTTCCCGGTGGGGGGATATTGCGGGTTGGGTTTGTAAATATTATTTTTTTTTTTTTTTAATTTTTTTTTTTTATTTCCCCTTTTTAATTTTTAAAATAAATTTTTTTTTTTACTTTTATTTATTTTATTTTAAAGTTTGTTTTGTATGTTTGTTTTTTTCAATCTTCCAAAATTTTTTGGTGTGCGTACCCAAATGCATTTTAAAGTGCGTTGGTGTGTGGTTTTGTGGTTGGCCATGAGGATTGTGAAACCGGGGGGTTTTTAAGCGGAGGGCCCCAGCAGTTCCCCCGGGGGGGGTGGACTGAAAAGTTCCGATGAGGGCCCTTGTATTCACTCCCAGGTTCCCCGGGGAACGGTGGTAAATTTGAAAATTTTTTGGAAATCTGGAAATTTTGTTGATTTTAAAAAAATTTTAGTTAAAATTTTTGGGCTGTGTTTGGGTATGGGGGGAAACTTTAAAGGAAAAAATGGTATTTTTGTTATGCGGGGTTTTCCCGGGTTTTGGGGAAAAAACAGTTTTTTATTTTCGGTTTGGTTTTTTAAAAATTTCCCCTTTCTTTAAAAATAATTTTTTTTTGTATTTTTTTTTTAATGATTTTGTTGTGAAAATTTTTTTTTAAAGAAATTTTAAATTAAAGAAAAATTGTTCCCGTTTTAAAAATAAGAATAAAAATTTAAATTTTTATATATTAAATTTTTTAAAATATATATATTATATTATATATATAAAATATATTTAAATAATATTATATTATATATAATTTATATATTATATATATTTTATTATATTATATATAATTATATAAAATATATTATATATAATATATATATAAAATATATAATATATAAATAAATAAATAATAATATAAATATATTTATAATATAAATATAATATATATATATTTATATTATATTATAAATATATATATAGAATATTATTATATATAATATATATATAATTTATATTATATATATTTAATATAATAATTTATATAAATAATATATATATTATATATATAATAATATATATACTATAATAATATTATAATATATACTATAATATATATATTATATATATATATTATATATTATTTATATTATATATAACTTAAAAATATTTGCATATATTTATATATTATTATTATATTATATATATTATATATATATTATATAAATTATATATTATATTATTAAATAAATTATATATCATATATTTTAATAGATTTTATATTATATATATATATATATATATATAAAATATAAATATATAGATATTATTATATATAAAATTATATTTTTAAAATATATATTGTATATATTATATAATATATATATATATATATAATATAATATTATATAATATATAATAAAATATATAATATATATTATATATATTATATATATATAGTAATATATATATATGTAATAGTATATTATATAGTATAATTAATATTATATATGAATATATATTATATATATATGTAATATAATATAGTATATATATATAAAATAAATATATTTTAATATAATATATATATATATTAAAAGTAAAGTATATATAATATATATATAGAATAATATATTAATATATATTTAAATTTTATAGATATATATAATATGAATATTGTTTTAAATAATATTAATATATATATATATATATATATAATATAATTATAAAATATATATCTATTTATAATATAATTACATATATATAATATATTATATAATATATATATAATAATTATAATATATAATTTATATATTATATATAATCATATATATATCATTATATATATATATATATATATAAATATATATTATATATATATATATATATATATATATATATATATATATATATTCATATATTATAATATAAATAATATATATATATATTATATATATTATTAATATATACATATTATATAATATAATTAAATATTATATATATATTATATTATCTATATAATATATATATAATATATATATATATAATATATTAAATATAATTATATATATAATATATTATATATATAATATATTATATATATATATTAAATTTATAAATATTTATATATTTAAATATTATATATATTATATAAATATAAATATATAATTATATATTTAATATAATATATATATATAATATATATATAAATTATATATATATTTATATATATTAAAAATATATATTATATTATAATATATATTATATATATATGATATATATAATTAATTTATATATATATAATTTATATATAAATTATATATAATTATATATATAATTATATATATATAAATATTAAATATATATATATATTTAATTAGTAATATTATATATATATATAAATATATATTATAATATTATCATAATATACATTTACATCACTATATAACAAACATACAATATAAACTATAAATATTATATATATAATATATATTATTATATATATATTATATATATAATATATATATATTATTATATAATAATAAATATGTATAATAATATTTGTATATAATATATAGTATATAAAGATATATTTAAAATATATATAATTTTATATATTTTATAAATTTTATTTTATTATATATATAGTATACATTAATAATATATATACAATAAATTTATATAAATTTTAATAAATATATATAAATTAATTATATATTATAAAAATATTAATAAAAAATATAAAATTTATATATAAATATATAAAATATATTTAAAATTATAATTATGATATATAAATTTATATATAATAATAATATATATATATAATTATCTATTAAAAATTTATATAGATAATTTATTTTATAAATATATATATATTATTATATATTTTATATATATTTATATATATTTATATAATAATTTTTATATATTTTAATATTATAATATATAATAATATAATATATTATATTACTAAAAATATATTTATATAAATATAGTATATTATTATAATAAAATATATATAGTTATATTATATATAATATTTAAAATTTAAATTTTATAATAATTATGATATATATAAAAATATTAATATTTTATATTAAATTATATATTATATATTATAATAATATATATATGATTATATATTATATTGTATATATATAATATACGAAATATATATATAATATAATAATTCATATATTTATTGTAAGTTAATTTTGATAATAAAATATATATAATAATTTTTTTTTATATATATAAATATATACATTATATATATTATATAATATATTATATTTTATATACATATATAATAAATATATTTTAAAATATTTTATAATATATTATATTAATATATATATATATATGATATAATATATTATATATATATATATATATATATATATATATAAATATATATATATAATAAATTATTATATATATATATACTATTTATTAAATATATATATATATGTATATATATAATATATATAATATATATATATATATATTATATATATATATATATAGTATATATATGTTATATATATAATAAACATATTATTATAATATTATATATATATATAATTAATATAATAATATATATAATATATATATATAAATAATATATATTATATAAATATATTTATATCTATATTATATTATAATAATATATATAAATATATATAATATATATATAATTATAAATTTTATGTATAATATTTAATTTTAATATATAAATTATATATATATAGTATATATTTAAATATATATAATATATATTTTATTATTCAGTATATAATATAATGATATATATATTATATAAAATATATATATATATTTTATATAAATATATAATATATAAAATATATTTTATATAATACATATAATATAAATATATATAATATATAATATAATATAACATATATATTATATATAAATTATATATATATGTATGATTAAATATATTATATAATATATATAAAATATATATATATAATATATATATAAGGTATATATATAATTAAAAATTCATAAATTAATAATATATAATATATATATATATATAATTTTAAAATATAATATATATATATTTGATATATATATAATATTATTATATATATTATAATATATATATTTATATATATATATAATATAGTTAAAATATAATAATTTAAATATATTTTTAAAATTTTAATATATACATATATATATATATATATAATATATTACTATAATAATATAATTATATATAATAATATATATATATATTATATAATAATTATAAAATTTATAATATATATATAATATTTAATATATCATAATATTTAAAAATATATATTATTTTATAATTTATATAGTAAATGTTATATAATATAATATATATATATATAATATATGATTTTAATATTTTAAATATTATTAATATATATATATAATTTTATACTATATATATAGATAATATATATAAAATATATATATATATATATATATATAATAAAAATAATACTATAATATAAAATAATATAATTATATATTTAAATGTATATATTTTATATTAATATATATATTATATTAATATATAAAAATTTTTATATAATATATATATTTTAAATAAATATATTAAATTATAAAAATTTATTATAAAATAATATTTCTTAATATATATTTATAATAAAAAATAAATTAAATAATATTAATATTATATATAATAAAATTTTTTTTAATTAAATATATATAAAATATAAAATATATATAAAATTATATGATTATATATTATAATATATTATTTATAAATATATGTATATGAAATTTTTTTAATTTTTAAATATATATATATTATATTCATATATATATATTTATATTTATATATATAATTTATATGTATATAAATATATGTTATATATATATAAATATATATATAATATGTAAAATTTTCATATGTATAATATATTTATAAAAGCCTATTTATAAGATATATATATATATAATATATCTATATATATATAATCATATATACATATATATGTATTTTTATAATATGTTTATATATATCAGATATATAAATCTCTCTGATCATCTCTCTCAGTGTCTCTATCCTCTCTCTTCATCTCTCCTCTCGCTCTATATATATAGAAATATATAATATATATATATAATATATATATAATTCCGTAATATTTTTGCCGTCCGGCGTCGAATACGTAATCACGAATGTATATTAGCACAGCTGTGAAGGAGCCATCGTATTTATTTAACAAACGTTTCGAGGTTCACACAAGCCTTCATTCCATATATTGTAAGCCGAAACAAAATTACACATATTATCAAAGTAAATACAAACGTGAACACAGAATATATATAATATATATTACCAAAAAAAAAAAAAAAAAAAATATGTTTGTGGTTTGAATAAGTAACGTAACTAACCAAATTACAAGTGTCAAAAACTCCTGATCACTAGAGAATGAAGAGAGAGAGAATAGAGATAGATAGATAGATAAAGATAGAGAGAGAGAGAGAGAGAGAGGAGAGAGAAAGAGAGATAGACTATATACGTATATATGTAACGTGTACAAAGAACATGTGCCATTGGCGATTGTTGCCCTAGATTTATAAA
>NW_025918514.1:2500-5000 GCF_019202785.1 Penaeus chinensis
TCAAGGTAAATAAATGGTTATAAATGTTGCAAATTTTATTGAAGATTCTTATATTTAAGAATTTTATATTTAAGAATTTTTAATTGTAGAATTTTTAATATGCAGATTTTTTGCATTATAAGTTCAATCAACCGGATGCAATATTGCAAGCAAATCAAGGTAATTGAATGGTTAAAAATGTTGCAAATTTTGTTGAAGAATTTTTATTGAAGAATTTTTTATTGAAGAATTTTTAATTGTAGAATTTTAAATGCAGAATTTTAATATGCAGAATTTTTGCATTATAAGTTCAATCAACCGGATGCAATATTGCAAGCCAATCAAGGTAAATAAATGATTATAAATGTTGCAAATTTTATTGAAGATTCTTATATTTAAGAATTTTTTATTGTAGAATTTTAAATGCAGAAATTTTGCATTATGAATAAGTGATTGTAAATTATAAATTATTATAAATGTTGCAAATTTATATGCAGAATTTTTGCATTATGAATAAGTGATTGTAAATTATAAATTATTATGAATTATAATTGATTATAAATGTTGCAAATTTTATATGCAGAATTTTATATGCAATATGGCACACGCACGTACATACATACATACATACACGCATGCCTATGTACGCACATAGACACACATATGGTCATGCATTATAAGTTCAATCAACCGGATGCAATATTGCAAGCAAATCAAGGTAAATAAATGATTATAAATATTGCAAATTCTATTGAAGATTCTTATATTGAAGAATTTTATTTTATTGAAGAATTTTTAATTGTAGAATTTTTAATATGCAGAATTTTAATATGCAGAATTTTTGCATTATAAATTCAATCAACCGGATGCAATATTGCAAGCCAATCAAGGTAAATAAATGGTTATAAATGTTGCAAATTTTATTGAAGATTCTTATATTGAAGAATTATTTATTGAAGAATTTTTTATTGAAGAATTTTTAATGCAGAATTTTTGCATTATGAATAAGTGATTGTAAATTATAAATGATTATAAACATTGCAAATTTTATTGTAGAATTTTTTATTGCAGAGTTTTATATGCAATATGACACACGCACGTGCATACATACATACACGCATGCATATGTACGCACATAGACATACGCACACGCATGGTCATACATATAAATAATGGTCATGCATTATAAATTCAATCAACCTGATTCAATATTGCAAGCAAATCAAGGTAAATAAATGGTTATAAATGTTGAAGAATTGTATATTGAAGATTTTTATATTAAAGAAATTTTAATTGAGGAATTTTAAATGCAGATTTTTAATATGCAAAATTTTATATTGAAGATTTTTATAACTAGAATTTCATATACAGAATTATATTGCAATATTGCAAGCAAATCAAGGTAATAGAAGAATTGTATATTGAAGAATTAAATATTACAGAATTTTTTATTGAAGAATTTTCTATTGAAGAATTAAATATTACAGAATTTTTTATTGAAGAATTTCTATTGAAGAATTAAATATTACATAATTTTTTATTGAAGAATTCAAATTAAATTCAATATTTAATTCAAATTGATCCAATATTGCAAGCAAATCAAGTTAGTTGAAGAAATTTTTATTGAAGAATTTTTTATTGAAGAATTTTTAATTGTAGAATTATTTATTGTGGAATTTTTTATTGAAGAATTAAATATTAATGAATTTTTTATTGGAATTTTTTTTTATTGAAGATTTTTATATTGAAGAATTAAATATTGAAGAATTTTTTATTGAAGAATTTTAAATGCAGAATTTTAATATGCAGAATTTTTGCGTTGTAAATAAGTGATTGTAAATTATACATTATTATAAATGTTGCAAATTTTATATTGAAGAATGTTTTATTGTAGAGTTTTATATGCAATATGACACACGCACGTACATACATACATGCATACATACACATGTACGCGCACAGACATATGTATATACATGTACAAACACACACACGCACATGCAAATGCACGCACACAGACATACACACACTCATACACATGCACACGCACGCACACAGACATACATACACACACGCACACAGACATACACACGCACACAGACATACATACACACACGCACACAGACACACATACACACACGCACCTAGACACACATACACACATGCACACAGACACACATACACACACGCACACAGTCGCACATACACACACGCACACAGACATACATTCACACACGCACACAGACATACATACACACATGCACACAGACATACATACACACACGCACACAGACATACATACACACACGCACACAGACATACATACACACACGCACACAGACACATACACACACGCACACAGTCGCACATACACACACGCACAAAGACATACATACACACACGCACACAGACACACATACACACACGCACCAGTCGCACATACACACACGCACACAGACCATACACACACGCACACAGACACACATACACACACGCACACAGACATACATACACACAGCAC
>NW_025918514.1:12500-15000 GCF_019202785.1 Penaeus chinensis
GGAACAGAGAAGGAGAAAGAGAAAGAGAAAAAGGAAGAGAAAGAGAGAGAGGAAGAGAAAGAGACATAGAGAAAGACGGAATAAGAGGGAACAGAGAAGGAGAAAGAGAAAGAGAAAAAGGAAGAGAAAGAGACATAGAGAAAGACGGAGAAAGAGGGAACAGAGAAGGAGGAAGATTAGAAAGCAGAGGAAGAGGCGACGTGAGAGAAAGGGAAATATTCGAAGAGAGAATTTGGGGGAAAATGCAAACGTTAAGTGATGTAGAAATAGAGAGGTAAAGAAAACGGGAAGGAAGATTAAAAAGAAAACGGGAAATGAAAGAAAATGGGAATAGAGAGGTAAAGAAAACGGGAAGGAAGATTAAAAAGAAAACGGGAAATGAAAGAAAATGGGAATAGAGAGGTAAAGAAAACGGGAAGGAAGATTAAAAATAAAACGGGATTGAAGAGGTAAAGAAAACGGGAAGGATGATTAAAGAAAACGGGATTGAAGAGGTAAAGAAAACGGGAAGGATGATTAAAAAGAAAACGGGAATAGAGAGGTAAAGAAAAGATAAAGAAAACGGGAATGAAGAATTATAGAAAACGTAAATGAAAAATTACAGAAACGGAAATGAAAAACCATAGAAAACGGAAAAGGAGAGGTAAAGAAAATGGAAAGAGAAAGAAAACGGAGATAGGAAGGTAAATACGCATTTCCAATAATCACAGAAAACGGGTTTGTGACAATCATAGAAAACGGGTTTCTAAAGAAAATGGATCTTTTAGGACAATCACCAAACAATATTGACAAAGAAAACGAGATTTTGGTGAAAGTGATGGTGAACTTAAGTAAAAAAAATATAATATGTAAAAAATGTATTTCTGGTTATCATAAAAGACATAATTGTGATAAGAAAAGAAAATATATAAATATATATACATATAATTGAAAATGTATTTCCATTACTTAAGTGAAAATGGGTATCATAGAAAATGGATACTTGATATATATAGAAAACGGATACCTGACTATCATAGAAAACGGATACCTGATAAATAAAGAAAACTGTTATCTATCATAGAAAATGGGTATCATAGAAAACAGATACCTGACTATTATAGAAAATGGGTATCATAGAAAACGGATTCTGACAATCATAGAAAATGAGTACCATAAAAAAAACGATTTTTGACAATCAAAGAAAATGGGAAATATAGCCATAGAAAACGAATTCCTGACAATCATAGAAAATGGGCACAGTCATAGAAAACGGATTTCTAATAATCAAAGAAAACGGCCTTAAAGGAAAAAACAGAAAACGGGATTTCTGAAGACTTTTTAACACAGACTAAAATAAATGTGATAATTAAGACAAGCGAATATGGAAAAAGGAAGCAATATGTAATAAAAAAAACGTAATAAAGAAACACAAGAAATCAAAACAAAGAGACACAAATATAAAACCAATCACCGTATATATACATGTATATATACGGTGAGCGTTTCACATTTCTCAATATTCATATTTTTTTCCACAATTATTTATATTTCGCTTTTTGGAATATCATATACATAAGATTTTTAAGCTTTTGCTGTTATGAATATATATATATATTTATATATATATATTGTATGGTTTATGATCTCTTAAGATTTCTCGATTCCTTCTCTGTTTTCCTCTCTCTCTCTCTCTCTCTCTCTCTCTCTCTCGCCTTCTCTCTCTCTCTCTCTTCTCTCTCTTTCTCCCTCTCTTTCTTTCTCTCTCTCTCTCTCTCTCTCTCTCTCTCTCTCTCTCTCTCTTCTCTCTCTCTCTCTCTCTCTCTCTCTCTCTCTCTCTCTCTCTCTCTCTCTCTCTCTCCTCTCTCTCTCTCTCTCTTCTCCTCTCTCTCTCTCTCTTTCTCTCTCTCTCTCTCTCTCTCTCTTCTTCTCTCTCTCTCTCTCTCTCTCTCTCTCTCTCCTCTCTCTCTCTCTCTCTCTCTCTCTCTCTCTCTCTCTCTCTCTCTCTCTCTCTCTCTCTCTCTCTCTCTCTCTCTCTCTCTCTCTCTCTCTCTCTCTCTCTCTCTCTCTCTCTCTCTCTCTCTCTATTCTCTCTCGCTTCTTCTCTCTCTCTTTCTCTCTCTTCTCTCTCTTCTCTCTCTCTCTCTCTCTCTCTCTCTCTCTCTCTCTCTCTCTCTCTCTCTCTCTCTCTCTCTCTCTCTCTCTCTTTCTCCCTCTCTTTCTTTCTCTCTCTCTTTCTCTCTCTTTCTCCCTCTCTTCTTCTCTCTCTCTCTCTCTCTCTCTCTCTCTCTCTCTCTCTCTCTCTCTCTCTCTCTCTCTCTCTCTCTCTCTCTCTCTCTCTCCTCGCCTATGCATTGTAAATCATTTTATCAGTATTATATTGTTATCTACAAATATTATTACATTTTGATATATTCAAGTGTCAATTTTTTCACATATTTTCACGTAAATATGTAATTAATATTTACAACATTTATGAACAAAGTCAACGTGTTTAAATGTTTTTTGTTAAAAATTGTTA
>NW_025918514.1:22500-34007 GCF_019202785.1 Penaeus chinensis
GGATTATTAGCTCTTACAAACAAAATTATATCTATTAGAACATTCGACACAATTCAATAACTCTGAGTACCTAACATATACAAAAGAATATATTCCGGCATGGATATTCTACCTAATTCAATATAGCATATGACAACGATTACAGGATAGCGTGATAATATATTAAATGATGAAGATAGTGACAAATACAAGTGCGAATAACAAGGATCTCAAAGAAGAGTTCTAATACAAGAAATATTAGAGGGGTTGTTAAATGGATGGTTTCTATATTTTACTCTACTAAAAAAAATAGTGAGTTATGTGGAAAGAGTCAAAAGAAGTACACAAGAAAGGAAGAATGGAGGTACAAAAAAAGAAGAGATAGAGTTGGGGTGTAAAAGTCGATGATATATAAAGAAGAACTTTATGTATAGAGTCGAAAACCTCGTGATTAAATAGTACCCCTTTGTACTATAGAACGATCCGAAACTAATATACATATCAGAATTAATACCGATCATTGACAGAATGTCCCGTCTTCAAGTTGTAATAGTTACAATCAGATGTTAATGAACTATAGCACAGCTCGCAAATACGACAAGGCATAACTTCCACTCCCCTTTCTCTCACCCTACTCATCTTCTCTTCAAATCTCTATAGACACTACATCTCGAAAACAGACTCCCATACATAATCCTCACCTATCACTCCGATTCGACACCTAGTACTTAGATCTCAACTCATAGCAATCGCTATATTCTATAATACTCACTACTAATCACAGTATGTACGGAACTAACCCAAACATATCATATTCACATAAACTCCAACAAACTCCTCGAAATTACACTGCTAAGCATTAGAATATCATCAGTACACTTCCACCTCCCATTTCACTCCGCTCGATAACACTCCAATCTATACTAACATCTCGCTCACACTTCGCGATAACCGTCTTATTACCATACAACGAATAACTTTCATCTACAAGAGCCTCGATTCTGCAACTACCTTAAAGATGTCTTCGATATTCCCAAATCTCTAACATAATTATAGGACTCCTCATCACTCCTCTCCTCCGCTATCCCCCTCCTGTTTCTACTCTCCTCCCCATCTCTCTCCTCTCTCACTCTCTTCCTTCCTCTCTCTCTCTCCCCCACCTTTCCCCCACTACTCCTTCCTTCCATCATCTCTCTGTCCATTCTCCTCTCCCCATTTTTCTCTCTCCTCCCCTACATTTTCATTCCTCTCGTACTTTCTCTCCTCTTCATCTCACTGCTCTCTCTCTCCTCTCTCTCTCTCTCCTCTCTCATTCCTTTCCCTTCATCCATTCTCTCACTCCTTTCATCGTCTCTCTCTCTTCTTCATCGTTCAATCTCATCACTCCTCTCTTCCCTCTCTCTCTCTCTCTTCTCTTGCCCCTCATCCTTCCTTCTCTCATCTCTCTCTCTCTCTCATCTTTCAGCAACATCTCATCTCATCTCAATCGGCCATCTTCTCTCTCTCCTCTTAAACTCGGTCTCTCTCTACTCTCATCACCTCCTCTCTCTCTCTTTCTTTCTCCTCTCTCTCTCCCTCGCGTCCTTCCGCTCTCCCCACCTCTCCTCCCTGTTCCTCACCCCTTACACCTAACCATTCCAGTTACCCTCAACTTTCCCCTCCCTCACTTCCCCCCTCACCCCCCCCCCCCTTTCCTCCATCCCCTCCCATCGCTTCGTTTTATTAACCTTCCCTTTGTGTGGCGCCGCCTTGGCTGGACGAACGGGGAAGCAAGGGAAAGAAAGGATTGAATACATGCGCTCGTAGGGAAGGAGGGAGGGGGGGGGGAGGGAGGGAAGAAGTGAGGGAAGGAGGGGGATAGGGAGGGAGGAAAAGAGGGGGGAAGGAGGAAGGGAGAGGGAGAGGGAGGGGAGAAAGAGAGGTGAGGGAGAGAGAGAAAAGAGAGTGAGAAAGAGAGAGAGAGAGAGAGAGAGAGAGAGAGAGAGAGAGAGAGAGCGAGAAAGCGAGAAAGACAGAGAAAAGACTCAAAGAAAGAGAGCGAGAGAAAGCAAGAAAGACAGAGAAAGACACAAAGAAAGAGAGCGAGAGAAAGCGAGAAAGACAAAGAAAGAGAGCGAGAGAAAGCGAGAAAGACAGAGAAAGAGAGCGAGAGAAAGCGAGAAAGACAGAGAAAGAGAGCGAGAGAGAAATCGCACCGAAGCGGCGAGCGGAGATTTAAGGAGAGCTGGGGGGGGGGGGGGTCAACATACCACAAACTCGGAAACATCCATTTGCGCTTTTTATACTTTTTTTTTCTTCTTCTCCCTTTCTTTCTGTAAGGGAAGGGGGGGGGGGGGGGGAGCCTGCACAATGCCCTTCCCTTCAGCTCCGAATTAATGACAAGACATATGCCCTTGTTGCCCGCGGCTTACATTCGATAACTCGCGCTTGGCTTTTTATTTTGCTCCCTTTCTCCCTCTCCCCCTTTCCCTCCCTTATTTCCCTCTCTCTTTTTTTCCCTTACTTCCCTCCCCCTTCCTTCCCCTCTTTCCCCTCCCCCTTCCCTCCCCCCCTTCCCTCCCTTCCTCCCCTCCTCCATTTCTCCCTCCCCTCCATCTTTCTTTCTCCCCCCTCCCCTCCCTCTTTTTTTTCTCATTACACTATCTTCCTCTCCCCCTCTCTCCCCCCTTCCACCTCTCTCCCCGCCCCTCACTCTTTCTTATTCTCTCATTACACTATCTCCCTCTCCCCCTTCCCCCTCTCCCCGGTGCCCTCCACCCCCCCCCCCCCTGTTTCTTCTTTTCCCTTTACACTATCTTCCTCTCCCCCTTCCCCCTCCCTTTGCTCCCCTCCACCCCCCCCTTTTTCTTTTTCTCTCATTACACTATCTCCCTCTCCCCTTTCCCCCTCTCCCCTCTCCTCTCCCCTCTCCTCTCTACTCTTTGTATGGGATCTTTTTTCACCGTTTTCTTTTCTTTTTTTATGTTCTTTTTAGTTTTGTCTTTTTTCGTGTTTTCGTTTTTTTGTTTTTTTCTCGTTCTTTTTTGTGTGTGTTCTGCAAATACGCTGCGTCGTGGCCCTTTTTCTTGCGTTCGGTTAATTTGGCTTGTGTTTGTTCCGTTGTTTTTCTCCGTTTTATTTTGGTGTGATTTATTTGGGTTTCTTTTATTTTATATTTCTTTCTTTCTGTCTTCTTCTTCTTCTTCTTCTTCTTCTTCTTCTTCTACTTTTTCGTCTTTTTCTTCTTCTTCTTCTTCTTCTTCTTCTTCTTCTTCTACTTTATCGTCTTTTTCTTCTTCTTCTTCTTCTGCTTCTTTTTTTCTTTTTCTTCTTCGTCGTCTTCTTCTTCTTCATTTTCTTTTTCTTCCTCTATTTCCTTGTCTTTTGATCATCATCATGTTGTTCCTTTAATTTGGTTTTACTCCTATTGCTCTTTCGCACCCCCCCCCCCCCCCTCCCTTCTCCATCTGTCTCTCTCTCTTCCTCCAATTATCGCCCTTCCCTTCTTCCATCATTCTCCCCTATCTTCCTTTACTCCTCCTCTTCATTCTTCCGTATTATGTCTCTCCCATCGTGTTTTTTTTCTTTTTTCTCTTCTTATTTTTACGTTTTACTTCATTCTCTTTTCCTCTTTCTACTCCTCCGTCTGTTCTCGTTTTACTTTTCTTTTCTTCTTTTTAGTCATTTCCTTTGTTTCTTCTTTAAATTTTTTCGTTTTCTTATTCTTCTCTCCGTCATCGCATTATTGTACATCTTTTTGTCTTTATTCGCCGACTCCTCCTCCTCTTCCTCCTCCTCCTCCTCCTCCTCCTCCTTCTTCTTCCTCCTCCTTCCTCCTCCTCCTCCTACCTCCCATCCCTCCTTATCTCCCCCCCTCCCAATCCCTCTCCCACTTCCCCTCCCATCTCCCCTCCCCTCCCCTCCCCTCCCTTCCCTTCCCCTCCCTTCCCCTCCCCTCCCCTCCCCCCCTCCCCCTCCCCCTCCCCCAGCGAATGCAAAACTATCCCCTTCATTTCATTGTCAAGGCGTCGTCGTCGTCTGCTCCTCTGACTGACGCTCTCCGGGGGATTCCGGAAACAACAATAGAATTACTGGATGATTAAGAGAGAGAGAGAGAGAGAGAGAGAGAGAGAGAGAGAGAGAGAGAGAGGGAGGGAGGGAGAGGGAGGGAGGGAGGGAGGGAGGGAGGGAGGGAGGGAGAGAGAGAGGGAGGGAGAGAGAGAGAGGGAGGGAGGGAGGGAGGGAAGTAGGAGATATGGAGGGAGGGGAAGAGGAAGGAAGAGAGGATGGGAGGGAGGGAGGGATGAAGGGAAGTGGGGAGGGAGGGAGGGAAGTAGGGAGGGAGGGAGGGAGGGAAGTAGGAGATATGGAGGGAGAGAAAGGAGGAGGAGGAGGAGAGGGAGAGAGAGAGAGAATGACACGAGTGATTTGTGTGTGTATGTGTGTCTGTTGTTAGTGGCAGTTGGGGGGGTGGGGGGGGATGGCATAACGGTGATGATGTCGACGTTGATAATGGAGGATAATGTCTGTATTTAGGTTGTGAAAGCAAAATTCGGAGATGGACTTACAGCCGCAATTAGGTATCTTAATTACTGCAGTTGAGAAAACTTTATTATCATTGTTATTACTATTTATTTTTCTTATATATATATATATATGTATATATATTTTGTTGGGGGGGAAGAAACGATACATTATATCCGTGTTTACGAATAACGGAACACTCTTCCGTATTGATACAATGATAGAAAGAAAAACGTATAGTCTTTTTTATTGCCAACAATGATTATAATGGTAATGATAACAGCCACTATAAACAAGCCTTTGATTATCAACATTCCAATCGCCTTCATTAACACACCGACACAAACACATTTCGTAACAAAAGCACAAACACATACAAGGCAAATGGTTACTCATTACCCACGCATCAGCACACAGGACGATTTAAAGGGAGGGAGGGAGGGAGGGAGGGAAGGAAGGAGGGAAGGGGGGAATGGGGGGAGGGAAAGAGGTATGGGTTAGAAGAGGGAAATCTGGAGGGGAGAGAGAGAGAGAGAGAGAGAGAGAGAGAGAGAGAGAGAGAGAGAGAGAGAGAGAGAGAGAGAGAGAGAGAGAGAGAGAGAGAGAGAGAGAGTGAGTGAGAGAGAGCAAGAGAGAGAGAGACAGACAGAGACAGAGAAATATAAAGAGAGAGAGAGAGCGTCTAAGGAGTTAATCTCAGGGACAGGGAGGGACGGAGGGGGCAGGAAGGGAAAGGTGGGGGCAGGGAGGGAAGGAGGGGGCAGGAAGGGAAGGAGGGGGCAGGGAGGGAAGGAGGGGGCAGGGTAGTGCCAAGACAGAAAGGGTTTAATCTGGGGGAAGAAGGGCAAGGAGTGGGGGAGGTGATGGGGAGGGGGGGAGGGGTTTAAGAGCGGGGCATTACCTGGTCATTAAGCCTCGACTCGTAATATCCGGCCAGGGAGTGTGACCAGACATGAGCGGCGGCCATTACGGCTCTGATGACCTCCCCAAGGCAAATCTGGGGGGGGGGGGAAGAGGGAGGGGGGAAAGAGGAGGGGGAGGGGAGAATTAAGGAGGGAGCGGAGAGAGAGAGAGAAGAGAGGTAATAGGGGGAGGGAGGAAGGAAGAAGGAGAGAGGGGGAAAGGAGGGAAGGGGACGGATTGGAGAAGGAAAGGAGTAGAGAGGAAGGAGAGGCCAAGAAAAAAATGGATGAAAGGAATGGAAAGGAAAGGGAAAAGGAAACTAATGTGAATGTGGAGAAGAGAGGGAATAAGGGAAGAAAGGAGAGAGAGACAGTCAGAAACAGAAACAAAGACAGAGACAAAGACAGAGACAAAGACAGAGACAGAGACTGAGACAGAGACAGAGACAGAGACAGAGACAGAGACAGAGACAGAGACA
The DNA here is from genome assembly GCF_019202785.1 of Penaeus chinensis. Classification (NCBI taxonomy): domain Eukaryota; kingdom Metazoa; phylum Arthropoda; class Malacostraca; order Decapoda; family Penaeidae; genus Penaeus; species Penaeus chinensis. The sequence continues at coordinate 28,364 of NW_025918514.1, forward strand.
GAGACAAAGACAGACAGACAGATACAAAAGCAAAGTCAAAGAGAGGGAAAACAGAGGGAGAGGGATGAGAAGAAAAGGATAAGGTCAGGAGGTGAGCCAATTTATGATAGACATCATAATTTAAGATAGACTTTCCAATGGTTCCCGGCCTGTCGAAGGGTAGATGAAGTGTGAATTGCCGCCTAGTATTTTGTCGGTAGATTGGTATCCTGAATGGTAGATGGAAGGCTTAATAGTACGCTGAAGGCCTGGGTGGGAGATGGATCTTCGCGGAGAAGACGGACTTGAAAGGGTTGATAAAGCTTTCGAATGACAGGGTGAATTTAGTGGTGGGAATGACATTAATGATATTACGGTATTAAGTGGCAGTCGCAGATATAGGGAGAGAGAGAGAGAGAGAGAGAGAGAGAGCAAGAGAGAGAGAGAGAGAGAGAGAGAGAGAGAGAGCGAGAGAGAGAGAGAGAGAGAGAGAGAGAGAGAGAGAGAGAGGAGAGAGAGAGAGGAGACGAGAGAAGAGAGAGAGAGAGAGAGAGAGAGAGAGAGAGAGAGAGAGAGAGAGAGAGAGAGAGAGCGAGAGAGATAGAGAAGGAAAGAGAGAGAGAGAAGGAAAGAGAGAGAGAGAGAAGGAAAGAGAGAGAGAGAGAGAGAGAGAGAGAGAGAGAGAGAGAGAGAGAGCGAGAGAGAGAGTTTGAGAAAGAATGAAAAAACAAATCGAGAGTAAACAAAAGAGGCGATTGAAATGCCGACGAGATGACATAACAGGATCTAAAGAAGAGCAAAGGGCAGCTAATGGCCGGAAATCAGAGGGAGAGAGAGAGAGAGAGAAGAGAGAGAGAGAGAGAGAGAGAGAGAGAGAGAGAGGGGGGGGGGGGGAGAGGGAGAGAGAGAGGGGGGGGAGAAAGAGAGAGAAAGAGGGAGAGAGAGGAGAGAGAGAGAGAGAGAGAGAGAGAGAGAGAGAGAGAGGGGGGGGAGAGGGAGAGAGAGAGAGAGAGAGAGAGATATAGAGAGAGAGAGAGAAATAAAGAGAAAGAGAGAGAGAGGGGGGGGGGGGCAGAAAAACAGAGACAGAAAACAGGAGAGAGAGAGAGAGTGATAAGCCTTAATTATAGGTGGTTTCCAAGTAGTGAATAGGAGGGAAGATAGGGGAAAGGGGGGAGGAGGGGGGAGGAAGATGAGAGAGGGAGAGGGAGATAAGGAGAGAAAGAGACAGAAAGTTTTTTTTTTTTTTTAATTACAGGAGGTTCCGAAAGAGAGAGAGAGAGAGAGAGAGAGAGAGAGAGAGAGAGAGAGAGAGAGAGAGAGAGAGAGAGAGAGAGAGAGAGAGAGAGAGACAGACAGATAGACAGAGACAGATAGACAGAGACAGAGAGCGAGAGCAGGACAAAGACAGAGACAGCGAAAGAATTCCCTCCTTTCCACGAGATTAGAAATCTTTCTCGAAAATTTACGAAGAAGCTTTCTTTCTCCCGCCGATCTTCTTTTATTTTATTTCTTTCCCTCTTTTTTTTTAAGCCTGCGTGTGGTAACTTTGGGCAGGTCGTAACCAGGTCGTAACCAGGTCGTAACCAGGCTTGATACTGGTCCTGGTCGTACTTTAGCGAAATGTTCTCTTCCTGTTCTGTTTCTCTGTTCCTGTTCTCTTGTTCTTCTTGTTCTTTTTATTTCCATCTTCCTCCATCTCCTCCAATCTCCTTCTCCTCCTCCTCCTCCTCTTCATCCTGACATTTTATATTTCGTTCTCCTTCTCCTCCTCCTCTTCCTCCACCTCCGCCTCTTTCTCCTCCTCCTCCCCCTCCTCTTCCTCCTCCTATTCCTCTTCCTCTTTCTCCTCCTCCACCTCCTACTCCCCCTCCTCCTCCTCTTCCTCCACCTCCTCCACTTCCTCCTCCTCCTCCTCCTCCTCCTCCTCCTCTCCCTCCTCCTCCTCTTCCTCTCCCTCTCCATAACCACCTGTACCCCCCGCAGAGAGGCCTATCCCTCCCTAGGCCTACCTCGGTTTTATTACGTATTTTAACCCCCCTCCCCCCCCCTTAAATCACGCAAGACCTGTCGATAGGCCCACGAGAAGGGAGGAAGGGGGAGGGGAAGGGAAGGGGGAAGTGGGAGGGGGGAGGGGGAGGGGGAAGGGGAAGGGGGAAGGGGGAGGGAGGGGGAAGGGGGAAGGGGGAGGGGAGGGGGGGAGGGCGAATGGGGGGGGTCGGATCCTGTTGAGACGGGAGGATTCTCTCCAAGGATCGCAGGATTTCGAGGGGGAGGGTGGGGGGGGCGGGGGAAGAGGGAGGGGATTGGCAGGGTGTGGAGGGGGGTTGTGTTGCGAAAGATGAAGTTAATGGTTCCCTTGATTTCTTTCTTTTTTTCTTTTTTTGGTCTGTTTTTCCGAGTTGGTTGGGGAAGAGAGAGAGAAAGAAAGAAAGAAAGAAAGAGAGAGACAGAGACAGAGAAAGAGAGAGAATGAGAAAGAGAAAGAGAAAAAGCTAAAGCTAAAGAAAGAGAGCGGAGAGAGCGCCATGAGTGCCAAAGTAAGCCAGCCAGCCCGACAGACAGACAGGCAGAGAAAGAGAGAGAGAGAGTTGGAAGAGCATAAAAAGGAGCAAGAGGCAAGGAGATATCACACCTCCCTACTTTATACGTCTTTGTCCGACCCCGTTATGACCTCGCGATGACCCCTCGGTGACCCCTCGGTGACCCCTCGGTGACCCCAGGCGTCGGACCCGCGCGATCTCCGGATTCAGATGTCTTTGTTAGCGCGGTCCTCCCTCGGTCGCGGGGGGGGGGGGGGGGAAGGGGGAGAGGGAGAGGAGGAGGAGGAGGAGGGGGAGAGGGAGGAGAGAGGAGGAGAGGGGGAGGGGGGAGAGGGAGAGAGAAAGAGGGGAGGAGGAGGAGAGCGAGAGGGGGGAGGAGAAGGAAAGGGAGGAGAGGGAAAGAGGGGGGGGGGAGGAGGAGGAGGAAGAAGAGGAGGAGGAGGAGGAGCAGGAGATGGAGGAGGTGAGGGAAAGGAGGAGGAGGAAAGGAAAAGGGGGAGAAGGAGGGGGGTAGGAGGAGAAGGAAGAGGAAGAGGAGGAAAGGGGGAGGCAGGAAGAGAGGTGACGGAGGGGGAGGGTGTAGGATGGAGAGAGGGAAGAGAGGGAAGAGAGGAAATAGATGGGAGAGAGGGAATTGGGAAGTTACTAAGAAGAAAAGAATCGATTAAACTTTTCATTCCGCGTTCTTGATTATTTGATTGGCTATTGTTTTTTCCGTTGTTATTTTTACCATTACCACTGATTATTATCATTAATCTCAGTAATACAAGTGCTTTTTGTAATACAAGTGCTTTTTTGAGAGAGAGAAAACGAGAGACAAATAGACACAGACAGTGAGAAACAATATAACAGAGAACCACAAAAACAAGAAACACAGAATAAAAAAAAAAAAACAGCAAAACACATGAAAACAAAAATGGCGGCCATCGAACACGTGACTCCGGCGCCGCGGAGACGAAGGCGGTGTCCGAAAGGGTTAATGATGTACCTTAAGCCTTTTAGCGACTGGACACACATTAAGGCTTTTTAGCGCGAGGCTTTAAGGCTGAAGGCGCGAGGAAAAGTTTATTGAATCGACCTCGAGTTAAGATTTAAATGGTGTTGGGGGAGGCATGGGAGGAGGGGAGGGGGGGGAGGGGGAGGTGAAGAAGAAAGAGTAAAGGGTAAAGGAAAGGATAAGAAAAAGAAGAGGGGGAAAGAGGGAGAAGAAGAGAATAGTAAGAAGGAAGAGGAGGAAAATACGAGTAGGAAGAGGATGATAATGAGGAGGAAGAGAAGAAGAAGAAGAAGTAGAAGTAGAAGAATGGAAAAAGAAAAGGAAAAGGAAAATAAGGATACGGCAAGAAGTAAGAGTAGGAGGAAGGCAAGACACAGGAGAAGGAAGAAGAAAAATAATAGAAACAGCAAGAGAGGGAGAAGTTCAGAGTGCAACAGCTGAAACCGAAACAATATTTAACATTCAGAAAAGAGACCTTATCTATCTAATGTCTATCGCAAGTAAGCATAGATAAGATAATGTAGAATGTGTAGGCACAGATCGCCATTGAGACGGAGAGAAAATATAGCCATGTACTGATGTAGAGAGTGAGGTAGATGGAAATGGAGAGAGAGACGGACAAAGAACCGCTAAGAGTGAGATAAAGAGAGACAAAGAGAGAGAGAGAATGACTCAGCGATGGATGGAGATAGAGAGCGAGATGGGAAGAGATAATGCACGGCGTAGAAGATAGCGGGAGACAGGCATTCACGTAGAAAGAAATTAAGGAGATATCGCAGGTGGGCGGAGATGGCAACTGCTAAAGACTTTGGAAGTGGGAGAGAGACATGAATAAAGAAACGAAGATTAAGGCGATAAGGAGACACCGAGAGACGGGGATAGCGATAAACATAGAAAGATAACATCAAAGAACTAGAGACAAACGGAAATGACGATAAACGAAGAGAGAGAGAGAGAGAGAGAGAGAAAGAGACTAAGAGACACGGAAATTGCAATAGGAAGACCACGAGAGTAATAGCAATAGAAGAAGAAAAGAGACAGGAAGAGATAAAAGAGACGAAGAGACACAGAGATCGCGATAGAAAGACAGTGATGAGGCACAAAGCGACAGACAGACAGACGCAGAGCAAAAACGAGGCGCGGACCGAGGCGACCGAGCGCTAAATGCCCGTCGCGGAGAGAAGGGAAGGGGAGAATTAATCCGGATAAAACGAGGTCCACCCGCGTGCTCCGGCTGCGTCTGAGGCTGTGGGCGCGGGCGGCATGCCAGTCACGCCCATGTAGGAACGGGCGGGAGAACATTAGCAAGCATTAGGGTTTAAGGATCAAGTCGAACGGACGCGCCCCTCGGCATGTCTGGCTGCGCGTCCTCGGAGGGGGTCGTAGGGGCGAGGGTTTGTGGAGAGGGTCAAGGAGGGGATAGAGGATGGGGTAGGAGTGGGTAGGAGGGGGAGGGGGTCCCAAAGGGAAAGGAAAAAGAGGAAGGGGTAGGAGTGGGTAGGAAGCGAGGGGGGTCCGGAAGGGGGGAATAGAGGTGGGGTAGGAGGGGGGTAGGAAGGCGAGGGGGTCAAGGGGGGGATAGAGGATGGGGTAGGGGGGTGAGGGGAATAAAGGAGGGGCTAGGGGTGGGTTGGAGGGGAGGGGGTCAAGGAGGGGAATAGAGGAAGGGTTGGAGAGGGTAGGGATGTTCGAGGAAGTGGGAGAAGGGGACTGGGTGGTAATGGGGGGGGGGGGGGGGGCTCGAGGAGGAGAGGTAGGAGGGAGGGGATCAGAAAGGGGGGGGTAGGAAGGGGTTCGAGGGGGAGGGGGGAGGGGAGAAGGACGGATGGGGGTTGGAAGGGGGGGAGGGTGTTTGAGGAAGGGGCAGGAGGGGGGAGGGAACCGAGTACGAGGTAGGAAGGGGGTGCTCGAGTAGGAGGATAGTGGGGGGGGGGGGTATATAGTTGCCTTGGTAGTGATGGTAGTGAAGACAATACCACGAGGATGGTTGAGTGGTAGTTATCTGCGTTAATTGGTTGCCGTGGTTGATAATGGTACTCGAGGGTGATGAGTGGTTGTTGTGGTTGATGGTATTTGGACTTGGTACTTATGGTCGTGCACGGGGATTGCTGGTTGCGACCCTTAA
>NW_025918515.1:0-2500 GCF_019202785.1 Penaeus chinensis
TGGCGTAAATATAAAAACAAATGATCTCCCTCTCCCCGTTCCTGTCCCTCTCTCTCCCTCATCCCTCTCTTTTCAAAAGGCTAAAAACACACACGCGTTCACAAGCAAGCAAGCACACGAGATTCCTTCCTTACGCCCTCGACTTTCTCTTCAACCTGATCAGCAACATTCTCTTCACGTTTACCTACATTCCTCTCTCTCTCTCTCTCTCTCGACCTCCTCTCTCATCTCTCTCTCTCCACTCCTTACCATCTCTCTCTCCTCTCTCTCCTCTCATACTCTCTCTCCTCTCTCCTCTCTCTATCTCATCTATCTCTCTATCTCTCTATCTCTCATCTCTCTATCTCTCTATCTATCTATCTATCTATCTATCACCCTCTCTCCCTCTCTCCCTCATCTCCCTCTCTCCCTCTCTCCCTCCCTCCTCTCCCTCCCCCCCCCCTCTCTCTCTCTCTCTCTCTCTCAATCTCTCTCTCATCTCCTCTCTCTCTCATCTCTCTCTCTCTCTCTCTCTCTCTCTCTCTCTCTCTCTCTCTCTCTCTGTGTGTGTGTGTGTGTGTGTGTGTGTATGTGTGTGTGTGTGTGTGTGTGTGTGTGTGTGTGTATGTGTGTGTATGTGTGTATGTGTGTGTGTGTGTGTGTGTGTGTGTGTGTGTGTGTGTGTGTGTGTGTGTGTGTGTGTGTGTGTGTGTGTGTGTGTGTGTGTGTGTGTGTGTATGTGTGTATGTGTGTGTGTGTGTGTGTGTGTGTGTGTGTGTGTGTGTGTGTGTGTGTGTGTGTGTGTGTGTGTGTGTGTGTGTGTGTGTGTGTGTGTCTGTGTGTGTGTCTGTGTGTGTGTCTGTGTGTGTGTCTGTGTGTGTGTCTGTGTGTGTGTCTGTGTGTGTGTCTGTGTGTGTCTCTCTGTGTGTCTCTCTGTGTGTCTCTCTGTGTGTCTCTCTGTGTGTCTCTCTGTGTGTCTCTCTGTGTGTCTCTCTGTGTGTCTCTCTGTGTCTGTGTCTGTGTCTCTGTTTTGCGAAGTGAAGAGCCACATTACAATCTAGTAACAGCAATAATAGAATCAACAGCAATATAGACAATATAAAAAGTGGAAAAAAAAACAATACAGGAATTAACAACGAAAATTATATGAATCTAACATACAGACGAATTTTCTAACCACATATTTTAATTTCCACTTTTTAACTTTCATCAAAAAACACAATTACTGAAAAAAACAAGCAATAGTAACCTTTTGGCAAATAAAACAATTACCGTAAACTAAATGAAAATACCATATTTTTCCTACTCTTTCGAAAAATCACGATATATATATATATATATATATATATATATATATATATATATATCAACAATGGACGCTCTTGTGAGTTTATTGCAACCATCGGAAAGAATGATATATACTATTTTTTTACAATACCACAACCATCATGTTAAAAAGAAAACACTTCAGCAATAAGCGCAACCGCCAAAATTCAACCAACACTGATCAACATTTTGTATTACAAACCAACAGAACTCACAAACAATAACCTTTCGAAGCCAGATCGCGCAACTAGCACTGACGAAGACCTACTCATCACCTTTGCTGCCGGTTTCAAAAAAATACTCTTTAGCGGCCAATGCCACAGCTAGCCCCTCAGCAACCATGCTGACAGAATGGCCACCAAACCCTTTTGCCGTTGCCGCAGCTCACGCGTAATCACGGGCACTCCTCTGCAATGGCACTGCCGGAAGAAGCGCGACTCCGGCTCGGCCGCGGCACCGGGCCTCAATTTCCCCACGACACAAAGGGGCGCGTGACACACATCCCCTTCCCTTCCGACGCTATGCACATTCTTGCAACCTTTCTGCAAACAAACAAATGCAGAAACACACTCAAATATGCAACTATACACGCAGATACACATTTTATGTATACACACATGCCTACGCAGGCACGTAAGCACACACGTACGCACAAACTTTCATACTCACAACTCACTACTTCACACAATTACACAAACAAACAAACAAACAAACAAACAAACAAACAAACACAAACACACACACACACACAAACACACACAAAAACACACACATTGCCTTAAAGCCCGAAAGGTCATGACAAACTGCATCAACACACCATCCTGAACCCAAAGAGCTTTCAAGAACCTCGCCACTGGCACTCTGACCTTCCAGTGTCTCTCTCACATGTTCTCTCTCGCTCCTCTTGCGCTCTCGTCTCTCTGCTCTCTCTGCTCTCTCTGCTCTCCGCTCTCTTCTCTCTCTCTCGTCTCTCTCTCGTCTTTTTCTCTTTTCTCTCACTCTCACTCGCACTCTCTCTCTCTCTCTCTCACTCTTACTCTCATACACTCACTCTCTTTACCCACTTTCCCTCTAAATCCCCCATCCTCTCTCTCCAACTATTTAACCCCGTCTCTCCTGTCATCCCTCTCACGCTCTACCGTCTCCCTTTATCACTCCCCAAATCATTCCTCCCCTCTCCCTTCTATCCCACCCT
>NW_025918516.1:5000-7937 GCF_019202785.1 Penaeus chinensis
CTGAACGCCACGCCCCGCTCCCTTTCCTTGCGCGAGACACGGGGCGCAAGGAAACAAGAACACACGATCCGGAACAAAGACGAACAAAAAGGCTCTGTTGACCAAAAGCAACAATAAAACCAAGGAGGAAGGGAAGGAAATCTGGAAAATATCTGGGGGGTTTCTCTTTCTTTCTTTTCTATCTTAGGAGAAATCAACAGTTACTTCGCTACTACTTACAGATTTGCACTCGCGTGCACTTCGCCGTGAGCGATGCACGCGAAAGTTATTTATGTATCTATATATATGGTTTGTATTTGTATTTATATTTACATTTATATATGTATGCTTGTCTCAGGCATGCTGGGTAAAAAAGGAAAGGACAACTTAAGTATAGTAACTTGAATACACAAATCGAATAGAAAGAAGAAATACACATTTCATCTTCAAAACTGCTTACTCTAGAGGCCTCGGCCGCTGCCCTCTCTCCGGCCACAAGGATCTGTCTCCTTTTTGTTGCCTACAATCTAAGCTTCAGGCAATCAGGAGCCGCACTTGCCCGGAATGGCCAATCCTACTCGGGAAAGGAACAAAGTGAAAGATGCAGACATGGTCCTCCTGGCGCCGGGAAGCGCGGCGCACGAGGCGCTCACTGCGCTCCTCCTCCCTCACCCCCCTCCTCCTGCCCTCACCTCCCCTTTGCCCCCCTGCTACGGCCCACGCCCGCCTAGGCGTCGTCCTGCAGCGGGTCGTGGGCGCCGCCCTTGGAGTGTGCCTCCAGGATGTGCAGCGCGAAGGCCACGGGCGTGGGAGTTGTGAAGTCGCAGAGGCGGCACTGCAGGGCGTTGTGGGCGCGGCGGAGGGCGTGCACGCGCAGGTGGCGGCGCAGGTCGGAGCGCTGGCCGGCGCGGTAGGGGCACACGGGGCAGGCGTGGCGCTTCTCGCCCGTGTGTGTGCGCAGGTGGCGCAGCAGGTTCGACTTGGAGTCGGAGCGGTAGTGGCACTGCTGGCACCAGTAGAGCTTGTCGAGGCGGTGCGCGGCGGCGGTGTGGCGGCCCAGCTCGGCGGCCGACGCGAAGGAGCGCGGGCACAGCGGGCACACCAGGCGCCCCCCCCCCAACGCCGCCACGGCGCGCCCCACGGCCTGCAACAGAGAGCAACGTCAGAGCCCGACAGAGGCAGCACGGGAGGGAGGAGCGGGAAGGGCGGCATGCAGCGTTACTGGGAGGGAGGCAGGCAGCTCAGGGCAGCAGCAGCATCACCATTATCATCACCATCATCATCATCATCATGCAAAGGTACCCCCTCCCGCCCCCCCTCCCCCCACAAGGACACTAGCACGCACTCACGCACTTAGCTTTTCCCACAGTACATCGAGGCCCCGCTGGGCTGCGGGAGGAGGGCGGCGCCGAGGCCCTTCGTCCCCGCCGGCGCCGCCAGGGATACTCGCGCCCTCCCCGCGGGCCGCCTGCAGCCGCTGTCCGCCCTCTAGTGCGGCAGCGCGGGCGGCGGCGGCGGCGGCGGCGGCGGCAGCGGCTCGGCGCTCCGGTGGTGCAGCAGGATGTGGTCCTTGAGGGACGACGTGTAGGCGGCGCGGTAGGGGCAGTGCGGGCACACGTACGGCTTCTCGCCCGTGTGGATGCGCATGTGCTTGGTGAGGTCGGAGCGCTGCGTGGCGCGGTACGAGCAGCGCAGGCACGGGTACGGCTTCTCGCCCGTGTGGCTGCGCACGTGCAGCTGCAGGTTGCTCTGCCACTGGAAACTCTTGCCGCAGAAGTCGCACTGGAACTTCTTGGCCGGGCCGGGGGGGCGCAGCGGGGGGGGCTCGCGCAGGCGCACCACGCCGCACCACTGCAAACAGAAGGGCTGGTCAGCGCTGACTGGGCCACGGGCGGCCCCTCCTCCTCGGGCCTCCTCCTCCCTCCTCCCTCCCCGCCACCCACCCTTCTCCCCTGCCCGTCATCCTCTCTCCTCTGCAGATCACAGCCGCGCTCACCGAAGCGCTTCTGAGTCCGAGGCGGCAACACACTGCGCCGCCGAGCGCTCTCCGCCCCGCCCGCACCTCACTCCCTCCCCTGCCAGAGCGGTCGGGCTGGCCTCTGCCGTCCGCCCCGCACGCGGCCTTCCTCTCAATCCCTGGCTCCGCTCGTGGCACCGCCGACGACCCGCCCGCCGGCAGGCAGGGACGGCGCTCTACGCCATTCGAGGTCAAACCTTACTCCAATTTGCTTTCGTCCGCTGACATTCTAAACCGATTTCACTTCGGTGCAATAGCAATATATTGGGAACCTCATGCCGATCGCCGAGTGGCAGTCGCAACTTCAGGCGAAGTTTTCATGTCGATTGAGGCCTCGTCATGCAAACTACTTCCCGAGCAACGTTGCGGCGTTGACTCCCAACCTGTGATGTTCCTACACCTGGACTACCTCGTGCATCTATCTGTCTTTTCTTCTTTACAAACACTTCACGTGGCTTGTCCGGCAGAGCAGGCGCAGCGCCGCCTGCCACGGCCTGCTGTCAGGGAGAGCACAGATCTGCCCTTTTCGCTCTGAGATTCTTACGTATTCTCAGAAGCCAAAAAAAATGATAATTTATCGACTTCAGTGTGTGTGTGTGTGTGTGTGCGTGTGCGTGTGCGTGTGCGTGTGCGTGTGCGTGTGCGTGTGCGTGTGCATGCAGTGGCGAGGCGCGAGCATGGAGAACGAAGAGTCGACCGGAAGTAGTGACGCCACAGACCCCCCCCCCCCCCCCGGTTTAGCCAAAAGCGAATAGTTCATAAGCCTAGTTTACCATACTATTATAAATACGTAATGATAATGTACAAAACAATAACAAAGGCGATGTATATTCAAAACATATGTCATGTAATCTTCACTGAACAACCTTGCTCATCAATGCACGTAAATTGATATCAGACAATAAATACTGATATATACTAGCAGATATAAATCGACAGTT
>NW_025918518.1:0-6256 GCF_019202785.1 Penaeus chinensis
ACCACGAGCAGGCAGCGAGAAGGACAACAAAGCGAAGGCGCAACTGCATGCAAAGTCATATTCAGATCACTTTGATAAAAAAAAAGAAGATAGAAAAACAAATACAGAACGGATATATGTTCCTTACTTCATAGGCAAATTTAAAAGAGGAATTTTTTCATGGACAACGATCCTTTAAAAGCCTAAATAAGCTAAATAGATCGACAAAAACGAAAATAAAGTAATGGATAAATATAAAGCCATCTTCTGAGCAAACCCAACCATCGCGTAGAATCGGATGTTATATGTCTAACAAGAAGGCAGCAGCTCAAGTGTTTTTATTGTAGGAAAGGAAACTGGCACTTCTAGCCCCCAAAGTGCGTCCCAATTCCGCAAAGCCACTGCAACAAGCGCGAAGGTGAACCGTCAAGCTGATGCAACCGCATGTATTTTGATAGTATCACATACAAAGATAAATAAACATGACAGAAGACACACACACTCTCTGACAAATCTATATATCTACCTGTTTACCAGTCTATACATCCTATCTATAATACCAAAAAACGAATGATAAACAAACATGTACTGGTATAATATTATAGTTTACAGATCTATCTATTATTAATATGTGTATAAGTATATATAGATATAATCTAGGTATATATAAATGAATACCTCATATATATAAATATACATATTCACATATACAAACATATACATTTGATATATATATAATATATAATAAATATATATATATATATATATTATCTTATACGTTTTCCGTCAATTACTTATTTATTTCATTCATTATGCATACAACATACATATACATATAATAACATTTGTATTCATATATATTTACTATGTATATACATATACATGCGTGTCTTATATGGAAATATATGTGTATATCTATAACAAATAATGCATAGTTATTTATATATATATATATATATATAAATATATTATATATATATATATATCATGTTTAAATATAAATAGTACACACGCACATGCAATATAATATATAATATATATATATATATAATATATATATATATGTATATATAATATATAAATAACATATATACAGTAGAAAATATATTTACACATATACACAGACACATGCAATAAGTGTGATAAATCAAAATTATTAATGTATAATGTATAATATAAATGTATAGTATAAGATATATATTTAAATACATACACATGTACATGTAGATATAAAAATGTGCTTATATCTACACATATTTTAGTTACACAATATAGATGTATACAATGTATATCTCTATTATGTATATATAACTATATACATATACATTTATCTGTATAGTTTACACAATCATAATATATATATAAATATGTATATTTATTAATGTACATGTATACATGTTTATTTATGTACACACTCCACACGTGTGCATATTTAGTATATTGTTTATAATATAAAATTATATTAAAGTACATATACAATATACATATGCATATATATATATATATATATATATAACATCTATATTGTGTGTGTATATATAATTTCTATCTATCTAGCTATTTATATATGTATATATATCATAAACATATTAACATGTATATTATACAAATATATTTATAAATATGATTATATATCATATATAGATTATAAATATATATGTAGAATTCGGATAGTTACATATATACTTAAGCAAATATATATCTATATATATAAAAAATAGATAAATATATATATAAACCATTATATATAATAAATATACCTTTTATATAAATATGTATAATACCTTTCTATATATATAATATGTTTGTATATATATGCAAAAATATATACATAAATATATCTAGACAGATATTATGGAAAATATATAATGCATTACAATTAAAATTTGTGCATATAATATTTATTTAACTTTTCAATATTCATTTAAATACATATATATACATATATATATATATATATATTTATGTAAGTTGTTTATATTTTTCATAGACACATATATAAACCCACACCATTTGTATCTATATGTATATATATTAATTTTTATTTTATTTTTTTATACATGTATATGTTAATGAATGAATAAAAAAATATAAGTAGACATATATATACATATATATAATTTATATATTAATCCATAGTATATTTAAATATGTATATACATACATTTTCACATACATGTGTTCGTTTATACATGTATGATATATGTATGTATATAGTAAATATACGTATAAAAGCAAAGGTAGACCTGTAATGTACTGTGTATAAATAAATACATGGTGTATTAATAATTTCGTAGCCGGTCAGAAACTGGCTTAGGTACAGAATGTTCTTTGGAAAATGCGTCTTTGTATCAATGTTTAAAGCAACGTGAGGCCATTCCAAGGGGGGGGGGGGGGTGGGGGGGGGGGGGGCAATCCAAACAACTCCCAAATTTATTGTCAAAATGGCACTCTTTGCATTTAAGATTAATATTTTGTTAAGCCACAGAAGAAAGATGTTGTGGCTTCCACAGGAAAATCCAAAGCTAACGAATGAGAAGCAAAGAAAGAAAGAGAAAAAATGGCCAAGCACGCAGTTCCTCAACATCGTCCAGAGCTAGTGTCTTGCTGGCCATGCCTCGCTGGGGCATGGCTCAGACGATCAAAACAAACTTTCCTTTGGAGCATGCGTCCTGTGCAGCATTTCTGGCCCAGTGTAACACGAAGGTCGCTGTACAAACTGCAAAGGGTGAGGGAGGGTGCGCGAGAGATGGTCCCGCCATACTCCGTACATCTACACGGAAGGAGAGTAAGAGGAATATCCCTGAAATGAGCATGAAATTATTTCAGGAAGAAAAAAGTGTCTTTTGACGTCGAGAAACTTTTTTTCATCAGAAATTGAGTATTCATCATAATGAGTTGGAAATTATTCAATCTCATTCAGAGCTTTTCAGGATTTTCTTTTTCTTCTTCTTCTTTCACTTGCCTGCAAGGCATCATTAAATTGAATATGAATTAGCTTAACCGGAGGAAAAACATAATAAGCCAAATATTCCCTTATACAGAAACACAAATAAGTGTCCATAGAACCTCAGTTCATCTAATCCAAACGCAGACTGCCGAATGGCCTGCCAATTATATTACGTGCCGGCTTTTAAAGTTTATTCTAACTAATGAAAAGAAAACTTACCATTATGAATGTTTCAATCCCTCATGCTAACTTGAAAATTAAATCAATAAAAGTAAAAGAATCCACCTCATGGCAGCTGGAGTCAAAGCGAAATCTCCGAGCGACGGACAAGTAGCGAAGATGAAGCCGGGAATACTTACGGGGATCTTGCCGTCGAAGTACGATGCACGAGGGGGGTAGGGGCAGCTAGGGGAGGGTGGGGATCTGATTGGAGAGGAATTGAGGGAATAAGAAGGAAAATGGGGAAAAACCGTTACAGATGAATATAAATGTTGTAAGCTCAGTAATTCTTTTGTCCATGTACTTCATAATCACTTACTAATTGAAACTACGTATCAAAAGGTCTATAATTCTGTTCATCTCGCACTTGCATGCAGGAATACATATACATGCAAAAAGACACACATTCACTGACAATCAATATCTACCAGTCTATCTATCTCACAATAAAGCTATAATGCCAAGAATGATAACAGTAAGGGTAAATATGTGACAGATCTATATATGTATCTAGATATCATACAGATTTAATAGGTAAAGATATATGCATATATTTACAATATATGTATAGCTATTTTCATATGTATATAATATAATTTATGTATATGTATCAGAAACAAATGTACACACACACACATATATATAATAATATTATATACCATATATATACATATATAAAAAATGTATATAGTACATTATATATACATATATAAAATGTTAATATATACTAAAATATGTGTTATTTATGAATTTTTTATATATATATGTGTTGAGATATTTTAAAACGTATACATAATATGTATATAAAAATGTTTGTCTCTATACACACACTGTTTAAATACACATATGGATAGATAATGTCATACACATTTAAATTAATAAATAAGTAAGTATATATAATATAGAATAATATATTATATTTATGCACAAACACATAAATACACGCGCATACATATATATATATATATAATATAGATATATATATATACTATATATATATATGCATGTGTGTGTGTGTTTTGTATGTATAGTATATGTAAGCTACATAAGTATAAGCAACATATGTATACAAACACTAAACCATAAATAGTAAATATTTTTGTTATATATATAATATCTACATATACATGTTTATTGAAAATACACACATGTAAATATATAAATTTATATAATATCTTATACATACTTTTACATATATATTTGCATATATAAACATATATTGTGTTTAGTATATCTATCTTCAAGCTATCTACCTATTATATTATGGGTATATACCATATACATTACGTATGTGTATATGTATACATACAGATCAAATAGAATATACATATGCATATTATATGTAAAAATATGTATATATACATATACACATTGATATATAATAAATATGCCTTTATATATATATACAAATATAAAAATATAATATAATATATGTAATATATGCACAGATATAAACATACAAAAATATAATATCAAAGATATAATGATACATAAATGATATTGCAAAGATATAAAGAAACATAATATATATATGGATATATATTAATAGCACACGATATACACTTTGGATACTTATTAACTTAATTTATTTGTTTACATACATACTACATATACACACAGGCCATATATATGTGTGCGTTTGTGTATATAGACATATAACATAGACAAATATACACATAAAAATATATATGTATCCACTTTATACATTTACAACAATTATCGAGTTAATATAACATATATATAATATATAAACACACATAAAATTGTACATTTTAATATATATGTATTTCATGTATATATGTTAAGATGAAGAGATAAATAAATATTTTACATACTTTCATCCATAAATAATAATTATGTCAAGCAAAGCATAAACAAATACATTGGTCTGTATATATAAGTATGCCTAAATATCTATTTATAATATATTTGCATACATATTGTATATTTATATTTATACATGTTTGCATATATTTGTATAAAAAACTTATAAGTATATAAGTATAGGTAAGACTGTAATATGTATGGTGAATAAATACATACCAAGTGTAAGTATATGATTTTGTACCGGATCAGAAACCTGGCTTCGTACACACGTTTCCTCTCGAAAATAATCCATTGGTACGTGTAAGTATGACAATGCTTGATGTACGTAGCATTCTAAGGGAAACAGAAATACAACCAAAATTCCCATTCCACTTTATTGGTCAAAGGGCAACTTGTGAATTTCAGAGATAGTTAAGTCCAAACAAAGAAAGATGTTGGTGGCGTCCACAAGAAAATGTTTAAAGGAACGAATGAAAAGCACAATGAAGAAAGAAAATTAAGAGAAACAAAGCATGCAGTTTCTCCACAGTCGGTCCAGAGCTTGTGCCATGCGACCATGCACTCGCGGGCATGTCTCAGACGGGCAAACAAACTTTCCTTTGGGACAGCGCTCTGTGCAGCATTTCTGACCCGTGACCACTGGTGTCGCTGTAGCAGACTCAAAGGAGGAGGGAAGTGCTGAGTTATGGCTCGCTTTACTCCGTTCTTACCAAACCAAATATATCATATTATAGACACAGTAAATAGATCATGACCCGCCAGTTCATCTTATCCAAACTCAGACCACTTGAGCTAGCATTATATTACGTCCTGTATCTAAAGATTATTCTACCTTCCATTTACGAATTATGTGTATGATTTTTCAATCTCTCTTGCATTACTTTCATCATGACAATACATTCGCAGCTAATGAGTCGTCTTGAATTATGGTTCTGACACCTAAATAGAGGAGCGAAGAGGAAGCCGGAAATACTAACGGGGATATTTTCGTCAAGAAGTCGATGCACCGGAGGGGTAGGGGCAGCGAGGGGGAGGTGGGGGATCTGTTGGAGAATTGATTTGGTTGGAAATAAATTGGGATAGTGAGAATGAAAAAGAGGAAAAAAAGTTTTATCGATGAAAATAATTTGTAGCCAATACGATGTGCCTCTACATGTATTCAAGTTCACATACTTCATAATCAATTAGCTATTTGAGAACTATTACTATATGTCTATTTATCTTCTCATACAAATAATCGAACCATCGTCTTACTCCTTAAAATAAAAGATAGGAATACCT
>NW_025918519.1:0-6630 GCF_019202785.1 Penaeus chinensis
GTATGTATATGTGTATTATGATGTGGTATTCACCATATGTATACAGACAGCGGTTTCATATACATATATATAATACATGTATACATTTACATATATATGTATGGCTATCAAAATGTATATGTATATGAATATATGATATATTTACTATATAGGTATTTATATGTTTATATATGTATATATATGTATAAATACACATTAAATACATATATGTGTGTGTGTACACAAGAAAACCCCATTGGGCCGAAACATGCAAACAGCCCCCCTCCCATCCGACTTTAGATATTAGAAAAAGGAAGAATTTAAAAAACAACTAGAAGCAACAAAAGCAACTGGACCTGACAAAATCCATCCCTTTCTTCCTTCAAAACCTGTGTCCCTGCCTTGCCCCCATCCTTCCAAAACCATATTTACACAGAAGACAGAATTTAAAAACAAAAACTAGTAGAAGGCAACAAAAAGCAATGGACCTGACAAAATCCGTCAGTTCGTCTCAAACACTGTGTCCCTGGCCCTTGCCCCCATCCTCCAAAAAACCATATTACACACTCCTTAGGACATCTTCTCGCCATCTGACGGAAAATTTTGATCAAAATGGGATTTAAACGGTACTATTTAATTTTTAATCAAGTATATGTGCCACTTTTTCTTTGGTTCTCATATATTACAATTCCATAATCAAAGAAGCATATGGAAACAAATCACTTTAATTGGGTTTTTATTTGCCACTATATTAGTATGTAAAACTGTAAGATACTGAATCATTTAGTGAGTAAATATTGATTGTATGAAAACGTTCATTATTATTTGATATCTCCACGGCCCTCGAATGGTAAACAAAGCCAATAAATCTCTGCATATTCAGAATACTTTGCAGTCAGTCGTGCGTATGGAAGGAGAATTTGAAGATCCACATAGGTAATTTTTTTCTGATGTGTGCAAGTTTATGTAGAGAGAAAAAAATGATGGTACATTTTTTAATGGAAATATTTCATGGTTTTCGATTCGATATCCTTTATTTTAAAGATGAGGGAGATATAATAGTTAAGGACAGTGATGTATTGATTTAAAACTGCAGGTGTACAGACACCAAGGCAAACACACCAAGAGGTAGGTGGGATTTCTGATTATAACACCAGCCTCAACCTGCAATTACAAGTTTTAGACAGGTGAAATAGGAGCTTG
Organism: Penaeus chinensis; assembly: GCF_019202785.1. Lineage (NCBI taxonomy): Eukaryota > Metazoa > Arthropoda > Malacostraca > Decapoda > Penaeidae > Penaeus > Penaeus chinensis. The sequence goes on from NW_025918519.1 coordinate 1,183, forward strand.
CACGATATCCTACCCTGACTCTCAGGCCACCCAGGTTGTAGCAGACCGGACAGCCAAGGACCACCAGTTCATGAAAGAGCCCCAAAGGGAAGGTACTTCTTTTACACACAGGCAGGGGAAATGTTGTAGATAGCACTCAGGTTGTCCCAGTTGGAACACAGAAGATTATTACTATAGGATGTTTGCGATGAGACTTACAGCAATTACAGCCAGGCGGTGCATCTCAGGCCCCTTTGCAACTGCTGGGAACCACTTTGCAAATTATTTTTGGGGAAGACGTAGAAGAAATGACCAACATCTGTTCTTAATCTTTGGACAGCCACTACTGTTAGCTGATGCAGACACAGTACGTGTCCAGCACAAGCAGTTGCCCATGGAAATCAATGATCACACATTTTGTCACAGAACCAGCCAACACAAGTCAGGAACACAATGCACGGAATCCAGGAAAGGTCTGCGGCATAGTTTTTGAGACGGCAGTCATTCAAAGAATTACCTGTACCTCAAACTCCAGGAGGATCCAGTCCCAGGTATTGATTCTATTTTTTTCATGCATGATTAGAGGATTAAGTCTGAAGGACTGAAAAATGTTTGCACTGTATGTTTGATTATTACATCAAGTAGAATTGCTTCTTAATAGTTTTCAAAAATTATTGGCTTATCAGTTGCGTTCTAGGTTTGTTGTTGATTAATACAGTATATATGAGGAAATATGTTGTTTGCAGTGAAGGGTAAAAAAAAAAAATCTTAATAAGTAAGATAATTTACAATGTTTAATGCACAAAATAAACAGGTGTTCTATAAATGCATAAACAAAATGAGAACTTCATACTGCTCTTCTCATGGAGAGTTATACAATAATCCCCATTCAGCACATATCAGAAACCACACCTCCATTTTTAAGATATGTTATAACATGCAGAAATTCAGGGAATTTATCTCAACTTTATTCCAAGTCCTCCACGTTGCGCAGTATTGGTTATAGTCTGTAGGAAGGGACATGATGATGTCCACATGGTTGGACCGATGTTTGGCAGCAGGGCTGTAATGTAACGAAATTTGTTCTGCGACTCTAATGTTACTGAAATTTGTATGGAAATTATTAACAGTCATAACATATGTAGGAAGGCGGTGGAAACCGGAAGTATTGTTTTCTATGGCTATATATTCTGGGAGCTGAAGTTTATGACTTGATATATTGAAAGTATACATGTGGGATATGATGTTATTACTTTGTTTTAATTAATTTTAGATATCATTAAAATGCTTAGTTTATTTCTTTATTATCAATGAATTTTGAAGACAGCATTTCCCCTAGATTACAGTAAGCCATCCACAATTTATAGATTTTTGGGTAGAATGAATGGGGACTATTACTCTCCTTGATATAGTGATGATGGAATTAAAATGTGAGCTGTTTTACAGGTGATATTGAACCGTTACAAGTGCATGTAGTTGTGTTAGCGTTACATGTTTGGAAAATCCTGCATCGCGTAGGGCTCTAATGACCGGAGCAGCAGACTGTCACGAAAAAAGGCCAAACTTCCAGTTACCAATGGTAAGTGTATGAGTAATGACAGCTTTATATTTGGATTCTGTTATTTTTCTTTGTTTGCTGCCTACTCCTCCTTCTTGTCTCTGTAATTTTTTTGTCATTTTGTATGAGTGATAACTTAATATATGAAAATTTTACCCATAATCAACTCAAAGTCAAATATTTACTTTCATATGCAGATTTCATGATCGATAACCAAGGGCAAGTTTTATTTGTTGTGAATTATGAAATGGTCTTACATCTAAGAGGACTTGCCATTCTCTCTCTCGCCTCAGAACCTGAATGACTATTGAAATCAGCAGCGCCCAGGGTTCCCCAACGCCAGAGCATCACCAAAAGGAAAAGAGCCAGATTTAGTAACCAAAATACTGAAGATTTTGAAAGAATAATACACAGCTTAGGGCCAAGAAATCAATTACAGTTTAATTTTTTAAAGATGCTTTTTTCTTATCTATGCCAGGATTTGCTTATAATTTCCAAATACAGTATCATTTATTTTGGAAGGGAAATTTGTTAGAACTCTGAATGCAGGACAAATTTACAATTTAGTTTTGAGCTATGTCAGTTAAATCTAAGGAATGTTTGCTGAAAAATACTTTCAGCTGATATTCAGTGTTGGAAATATTAGTGTATAATTTCAGTATAAGTTTAAAATGGTGAAAGAGAACTCATAGGCGTATTTGTTTTTTTCTTGAATATGTGTATAAGCTTAATCATCCATGAAAAGTATCTTTAGTCTTAGCTTTTAAAGTTCAGCTGTTTTAATCATATTTAGTTACCTTTAACTGTCAGTCAAGAAAAGCATGATGTATTTAGTGTAACTGACGGTAAAAAAGAACGAATTTATTTCTTAACACAAGAATCTTATCATTTAATGAATAAAATTAGGAAAACATCCCATACACCTATAATATAGGTAAAAAAGTAAATTTGTTCTTTGTCTAACATTTGAGTTTACAACAGATTCATTCTTATAAACTGAAAAATATGCTAATATACATTGATAATAAGTATGGAATTTTATCTTAATAATAATATATTTAGAACATAAAACAAAGGGTTCTTTCTAAGATGTATTAACTGTGAGCAGTTTAGATTATAGGCTGACCAATTCTTAGTAAAATGCATTATGTAACAGCAATGCAATGAAATGATTCTTGTGATAAGTCGCTGTAAATAACTGAAAATACATAATCTTATAATTTCTATTTCTTTTTGTACTTTCCTTCCCTTTTCCTTCCTCAATTTACATTACAAAATCCCAAAAAGGAATAGGTAGAGAAGCAAGAAAAATGGTGACTTGACCTAACCGAAGCAGCAAGAAATGCATAATGTGAAAGCATAGGAAGTGTTAAAAACTAGATAATAAAGAATTCTATATTTTCGTTTGATTTCTTTATAGCCCTAGTAATCTCTTGAACTTTGCTTCTCACCAATTGTGTGTCTTTTGTCTGTTTTGTCTTGTTCTCTTTCTATTCGTCACTATCAATCTCCCCCCCCCCTCACCTCTCTCTGTTACTCACTCTTACTCTCCTTCACGCTCCTTGTCACTCACGTCTCACTCTCCTTCTCTCTCTTTGTCATCACTCTCTCTTTGTCACTCACACTCGCTCTCCTTCTCTCTCTGTTGTCACTCACTCACACTCTCCTCTCTCTTTGTTCACTCACTCTCACTCTCCTTCTCTCATCTTTGCATCTCACACATTCCATCTCTCTCTTTGTCACTCACTTCTCAACTCTCCTTCTCTCTCTTTGTCACTCACTCACCTCCCACTTCTCTCTCTTTGTCACTCATCACTCCTCTTCTCTTCTCTTTTGTCACTCACTCTCTCTCCCTCCTTCTCTCTCTATGTCACTCAGCTCTCTCCCTCTTTCGCATCTTTGGTCACTCACTCTCACTCTCCTTCTCTCTCTTTTCACTCACTCTCACTGTCGTCTCCTTCACTACTCTTGTCCATCACTCACACTCACCTTTCTCTCTTGTCACTCACTCCACACTCTCCTTCTCTCTGTTTGTCACCACTCTCACTCTCCTATCTCTCTCATTGTCACTCTCCATCACTTTCCTTCACTCTCTTTTGTCACTCCCTCTCACTCTCCATTTCTCTCTATAGTCACTCACTCTCACTCAGTCCTTCTCTCTCTTTGTCACTCACCATCTCAACTCTCCTTCTCTCTCTTGTCACCACTTATCTCACTCTCCTTCTCTCTCTTAGTCCACACTCTCACTTCTTCATCTCCGTCTCTCTTTGTCACTCACTCTCACTCTTCTTCTCACTCTTTGTCACTCACCTCACTGTCCAGTCTCCTTCTCTCTCTTTGTCACTCAACCTCTCACTCCTCCTTTTCTCTCTTTGTCACTCACTCTCACTCTCCTTCTCTCTCTTTGACACTCACTCTCACTCTCCTTCACTCACTTAGTCACTCACTCTCACTCTCCTTCTCTCTCTTTGTCACTCACTCCTTCATTCTCCTTCTCTCTCTTTGCACTCACTCTCACTCTCCTCTGTCTCTCTTTTGTCACTCTCTCACTATTCCTTCTCTCTCTTTGTCCCTCACATCTCACTCATCCTTTCTCTCTTTGTCACTCACTCTCACCTCTCCTTCTCTCTCTTTGTCCCACTCTCATCTCTCCTTCTCTCTCTTTGTCACTCACTCTCCTCTCCTTCCCCTCTTGGTCACCCACTCTCCACTCTTCTTCTCTCTCTTTGTCACTCGCTTCTCACTCTTCTTCTCACTCTTTGTCACCACTCTCACTTTCTCCTTCTCTCTCGTTGTCACTCAAAACACAAACACAAACAACAAGACACAAACCCCCCCCCTCTCACTCTCCATCTCTCTCTGTCACTCACTCTCACTTTCTTCTCTCTCTTTGTCACTCCTCTACACTCTTCCTTTTTCTCTCCTTTGTCACTCACTCTCCACTCTCCTTTCTTTCTTTTCACTCACTCTCAACTCTCCTTTTCTCCTCTTTGGTCACTCATCCTCACTCTCCTTCTCTCTTTGTCATTCACTCCTCACTCCACGTTTCTCTCCTTTGTCACTCACTCTCCACTCTCCTTCTCTCTTTGTCATTCACTCTCACTCTCCTTCTCTCTATCTATACATAAAATATTATCAATCATGATGTTACACATGCACGCTCCGCCACACGCACACGCCACCACCCGCACACACACACACACAACATACACACACACACACACTACACACACACACACACAATCATACACAAACACAAACATAACCCACCCACACATGCAACACACACACACACACACACACACACACACACACACACATCACTATAACCGTGTACATAACCACGATTTGTGTTTAAAGAGCGTGGCCGCTTGCCACGTGCACGAGGTCCGTACAGAAACATCGTCCTCCGGAGAGTAGTTATCTGACCTTATTCGACCTCGGAGAACGCGTCGCACCTAGTCTTCCGCCACACAGGGCTGGTAAGGCGCCGCGACCTCCCAGCACTTCCGGCACTTACTCAAGACTCGTCTCGTGTGTTACTATCAGAACTAATGTGCTGTACACCTTACATCAAAAAGGAGTTAGTCCTTTTAACAGCATTTACTAAACCTGCAAACACAATTATAAAGGTCCACTATAATAGCCTTTTAACACACACACTTATATAAATGATTTCAATGGGGATCAAAAATATTGAAAGAAACCTCTAATTTTCTGTTTTCTTTTATATATGAATAAAAATTACCTGTCGAAATGTTTAAGAAGTGTATCAAATCATACGGGAAACTAATCTAAACCACAAAAAAACCCCTGCAATTTTAAATATTTGTAATTCGGGCAAATCGATTATAAAGGCATGGGAACTGTGAATAGCAATATCATTACAAAATATAACCCTAGCACAAATG
>NW_025918520.1:2500-7605 GCF_019202785.1 Penaeus chinensis
ATATCATTATTATATTTTTTTGTAGTCACTGTTTAAAAGATATACATTTTTTTTTTTTTTTATCAATTTCCGAGTAAATCAAATTCTTTATTTTTTCTTATCAATGTTCAAACACAACAGTTACAAAAATATCTTCATCTTTCATTCAGTGTTAATGATAAAAATCATATTTCTTTCCTTCCTCGTTTGCTCATTTACTAATTTACTCATTACTCCTTTCTCATCAAAGCTTCAAAAAATAATTCTTCATTCTTTCATTTCTTAGCGCCTTTTAATTATTTTTTCCTCAGTGCTTCAACAAAATCATTATCTTTATCTATTCAACCAAATTAGTACCTTTTACTTGAAACAAATCATTATCATTATCTATTCAACTAATTAAGTATCTTTTACTCTAAACAAATCATTATCTTTTACTTCAACCAAAAAGACTCTCTTGTAACTTCAACCAAAAAATACCTTTTTATTACACATTCAACCAATTCATAATCTTTTACTTCAACCAAAAAACAAAGACTTTATCTTTACTTCAACCAGAAACAAATGATTTTTCTATCTCAACGAAATCTTTTACTTCAAGCAAAATCATTATCTTTATTTACCCAAGTATCGCCAACTTTCCGGATGTCGCCGCAGACCGCGCTAGACTTGAATTATTAACAATGCGGCGCGTAAGTTCTCTTCTCTCATCTGATATTCGCTTTCATCTCCTTCTATTTGGGGGGAGGGGAGAGGAGGGAAGAAGGAGGGGAGGGAAGGAGGAGGGGAGGGAATGGAAACGGAGAGTGGGAGGGAGGGAGAGGGGAGGGGAGGGAAGAATGGAAAGAGAAAGGGAAGGAGGTAAAAGGAAAGAGAAAAGAAAAAAAAGAGGGAAGGAAGGAGATAAGGAAGAGAGGGTGAGAGGAGGATTGAGAGAATGTGAGTAACCGACAGAAACTGAAAGATAACAAGTAAAAGAAAGAAAAGAAGGAAAGACAGAAAAAGAGAGAGAGCGAGGAGTAAAGACAGACAATACTCCGAGAGTGCAAGAGAGAGAGAGAGAGAGAGAGAGAGAGAGAGAGAGAGAGAGAGAGAGAGAGAGAGAGAGAGAGAGAGAGAGAGAGAGAGAGAGAGAGAGGGAGAGAGGGAGAGAGGGAGGGAGGGAGGGAGGGAGGGAGGGAGGGAGGGAGGGAGGGAGGGAGGGAGAGAGAGAGAGAGAGAGAGAGAGAGAGAGAGAGAGAGAGAGAGAGAGAGAGAGAGAGAGAGAGAGGGAGAAAGGGAAGACAGACAGGGCACAGAGAGACAGCCTTCGCGCGCGAGAGAGGGGCCCGCCAGCCCAACTTCTCACACGCGGTGAAGGTTGTAAAACCAGCTATCTCATGCCCCTCCCGCCCCTCCCCTTACCCCCACCCTTCTCATGCACGAGCCCCAGTCTACACTTCTCGCTCTCCTTCCCCAACCCACACGCAAAGGCCTCTTACCTCTTTCCACAACGCCCCTCTCTCACTCTCTTCCCCAACTCGGATGCATCTTACCTCTTTTTCCCCAACCTAAAGGCTTATTACTTTCTTCCCCCACCCGGATGCTTATCCCCTTCTCCCTACGTTCTTCCCCAACACCCTTCTTCTACCCCTCCTCCCCTCCCCCTATTTCCCCTCATCTCCCCTTCCTCGCCTCCTCCCCAACTTACTCGCGCGCTTTGAAACCTCCACAATTTCTTTCCCCTCTATCTAACTCCTCCTTCGCCCCCTACCTACCCACACTTTCTTCCCCCACTATCTCCAGTCCCCTCCCCATTTCCCCCTTCCTTGTCCAACCCACTCGCACTCCACTTTTTATCCCCCCTCTTTCTCTCCCCCCACCAGCTCGCACCCCAACCCTCCCTCTCACTCCCTCCCACCCCCTACCAACTCAACCCCTCCCATCGTCTCCTTTCCCCTCCTGCTCCTCCCCACACCCCTCACCCCCCCCCCCTTCCTTACTCCCAACAAGTCACACCCCTCACCCACCGGCCATAAACCCCCTCTTTCATCCCCTTCCAACGCCTTCTAACCCCCTCTTTCATCCCCCCACCGTCTTCAGCCTCCCCCACTCCTCCCCTCCCCTCTACCCTCGCCCTCCCCATCCTGCCCCAGGTACTGAGGCAGTCTGTTACACATAATGATATTCCGGAGATACATCGAGGCACCCCCCCCCCCCCCCACCGTCCCCAAAGGCCTCGACTCGTGGGGAAGACCGTGCCAATCCACAGTCGTCGATAGAGGCGAGTTCCCTTACGTTTTAGCAGGGTGAAACCGCCCTTGCGAACTCTGGAGAGCAAGGGTGGGGGAGGCGGCGGAGGAGGGGAGGGGAGAAGGGGAGGGGAGAAGGGGAGGGAGAGGGGGAGGGGGAGGAGGGGAGGAGAGGGGGAGGAAGGGGTACGGACTCACCACTTTCTCTCCGGATAGACCAGCATATATATCGCTTTTTTCTCTATCTTTCTTGCATCTTTTTTTTTATAATCTTATTTTCTCGCCTGGCTGAGTCTTCCCGCTCAGAACTGTCTCTGGGTTTTATAGGGAAAGGGTAGAGGGACTGAGTGTGTGTGTGTGTGTTTGTGGGTGTGTGTGTGTGTGTGTGTGTGTGTGTGTGTGTGTGTGTGTGTGTGTGTGTGTGTGTGTGTGTGTGTGTGTGTGTGTGTGTGTGTGTTTGTGTGCGTATGTGTTTGTTTGTGTGTGTGTTTGTGTGTGTGGGGGGGGGGGGGCGTGCGTGTCCGCCCGCGTTTGCGTGTGCACGTGTAAGTGTACAGTACTTCTATGACTCTCTGTACTGTACTTCTCTGTGTGCATATCTGGCTGTGCGTGCGTGTCCGCGCGCACACTCCGCTCGCGTGAGCCGCCCCCCCGGCGCGGGCGGAAGCCACGACGAAGCCCAAACTTTCCCCCGCAATCGAGGCTGATTTGCATCCCATGAATCGGCAAGCGCTACGCGACGCCGCGCCACGCAAGACGGCGGGGGGGACGGCGACCAAGGGGGGCGGGGGGTAAGAGGGGGAAGGGAGGGGAAGGGGAGGGGAAGGGCGGTGGTGATGGGGGTGGCAAGATGGGGGAGGAGAAGGAGGAGAGAGAACTATAGGAAGAGGAAGAGGAGGAGGAGGAGGAGGAGGAGGAGGAGGAGGCGAGAGAGAGAGAAAGAGAGCAAGATGGATGAATGAGAAATGAAGGTAGAAAGAAAAAAAAAAGGAAAAAAAAATATTCGACATATTCGGAGAAACAAAAGACAAGGCATACAAACACAAGAGAAAAGATAAAGAATAAGAGAAACACACACATATAATAAACACCAAAGATAATGAGATAACAAAGACGCATCCGAATAGGCAACAATCGTCACAGACCCCCCCCCCCCATCCACATCCCCGGGGAAGGGTCTGTGAATGGGGATAGGGGAGGGGGGAAAGGTAGGAATTGGGGGGGAGAGGTAGGAATAGGGGGGGAGAGGTAGGAATAGGGGGGGGGGCGTATATAGGTAGCCAGGAGGGTGAAGAAGGGGGAGGTGGGGAAGGGGGAGATGAGGAAGGTGGGAAGTGGGGAAGGGGGGAGGTGGGGAAAGGGGGAGGGTGGGGAAAGGGGGAGGGTGGGAGAAGGGGGAGGTGGGGGAAGGAGGGAAACAAGGGAGGGACGAAGAGGAGGAGGAGGGGAAGGAAGAGAGTAGAAGGAGAGAGGGGGAGGGACGAAAGGAGGGCGTAGGAGAGGAGCAAGAGGAGAGAGGCGGAGAGACACCACTAACAAGATGGAAAGCAAGTTCTCCAGTTTATGGAAATACCGTAAACTGCAATTAACACTTGCTCATGCATTTGCGACCTGAATTTACCCTTGACTAAGTTAGTGCTGGTTTCCGCGTGGAAGCGGAAGGGAAGAGGGGGCGGGGGAAGGAAGGAGGGGGCGGGGGGGAGGGGAGGGGAGGAGCGAGCGAGGGGACTGGGAGGGGAAAGGCAAGGAAATGTATACAGAAGGATGAGTTTGTACATATATATGTGTATGGGTGTGGGTGTGCGTCTGTGCGCACGCGCGTAGTGAAAAATAGATGGAAAATTTTACTTTAAAAAATGCATGCAGAAATACACAGTATTAACCCACATCCGAGATAATCCTTCCCCCCCTCCCCCCTATAAATCCCCACCCCACCTCCCCCACCCCCTCCACCCCCCTCATAACCCCCTATCTCCCCTCCCCCCTCATAACCCCTTACCTCCCCCACCCCCCCACCCCCACCACTACACCTCGCATCAGAGTCAGTGAGTAAAAAATAATAATCCTCTCCTCCAGCCTGCCGCTTTGCGAGGGCGTCGGCGGCTGCCTCCACCACGCGAAATTGTCATTAAACCATTTTAATCTCAATGGATGTACTAACTCAACAACACTACTAACGTCCTATTTCAGTGATACACTAAATAAAAATAGAAATTATATATCTGAAAATACATTATAGAAATTATATGCATAAAAGAAACTATATATAAAATACTGTATTATCACTTATGACAAAAATCCACGAGACCCGTAACAACATATACACATATAAACACACACATACACTATCTAACGGGAACACAAGGCATGGATGACACCCATTACGCTGGATATAATTGTGTAATATGGTGGGAAGCTGCCTCGCCCGTCTGGCAACAGTGTAAATTACGCGGCATAACCCTAATGTAGTGTTAAAAAGAGTGAGAAGGGAATACGCGTGTAGAATAAATAAATAAATGCGTTCGTAGTTCGTCTCGGCGAGCGATAATAAATCAACACGAAAAAAAAAAAAATATATATATATATATATGTAAATATACAAAAGGTATGCATGCGAATGACTATCTTCACAATGCAAGGGATGTATTTGACCGGTTTCGATTATATCTTCGTCAGAAATTCATGTATTTCTGACGAGGATATAATCGAAACCGGTCAAATACACCTCTTGTCTTATGCAGATATTCATTCTCTCTCCTTCCCCTTATACATTTGGTAACAGGAATACGGTTTTTATGTAAATAGGGTTGAAAAATAATATATGCACATTTTCGGTACTTTTCGACACGTTGCATTTTCAGTGTTTGACCACAAAAAAGAAGTCTTATGAATCTC
>NW_025918521.1:7500-8691 GCF_019202785.1 Penaeus chinensis
TTATTATTATTATTTTTTTATTATTGATTATTATTGATATTGCTGGAATAATCTTTGATAAATAATTATAACAAAGAAAGAAAAAACCCGCAATAATTGTACCAATATTAATGATAATAGAAATGATTATGATAATAATGATATTAATACTATTACTGCTATTACTACTAATGATAATGTCAACATTAATAATATCAATAATGATTATAGTAATGGCAAAAATTACTATCATTATCACTATTATTATTGTTATCATTGTTATAATTACTATTATAATTATTATTATCATTATTGTTATTATTGTTATTATAATTATCATTATTATTATTATTATTATTATATTAATTGTTATTATTATTATTATTATTATCATCATTATTATTGTTGTTTTGTTGTTGTTGTTATTATTGTTGTTGTTGTTAATGTTATTATTGTTATGATCAATATTATCATCAACATTATTGTTATTATTATCATTATCATTACCAAAAATAATATCCTGATTATAACTTTAACCACCATCATTATCATTATCCTATATATTTTTTTTCTAGATATCTTTATTACTATTATCATCGCCTCTCTTTATTATCATTATCCTTGTTTATCATTATTTTCACTTTCATTATTATCGTTATCATCATCATCCTCATTTTCATTTCTATTATTATTGTCATTAATTTCATTATTATCGCTAATATCCTTATAATTATTATTGTTATTACTGTTATCATTATTATTATTATCATTACCACCATCATGATTATTGCTATTATCTTTACCATTGTTAGTATCATTAAGATTATTATCAATATTATTAATATCAGTGTTATTGTTAATATCATTTTTAATATTAGTACTATTATTAAAAAACAAAACAAAAAAACTATTGCCATCATCTTCATTATTATTACTGTAATAATCATTAGTATCATCAACATTATAATTTTTCATTAGTGTTATTATTATGTTCATCATTATCAGTATCATTGTCATTATTATTATTATTATTATTATTATTATTATTATTATTATTATCATTATTATCATTATTATTGTTATTATTTTATTGTTATTATTATCATTATTATTATCATTATTATCATTATTATTATTATTATCATTATCATTATTGTTATTGTTGTTATAATTATTATCATTGTCATTATCATTATTATTATTATTATTATC
>NW_025918522.1:5000-7045 GCF_019202785.1 Penaeus chinensis
TTGTTGGTGTTATTATTATCATTATCACTATTTCCACTATTATTCTCCAATTTCCCATCCCACTATCTTCCATTTTTCACCCGTCTTCCGTTTTGCTGGATTATTTATTGATAGTTTTGAGCCGGCAATTTCGATGCAGAGGGGGGGGGGGGGAGGGGGAGGGGGAAGGGAGGGGTGGAGGGGGGAGGGAGGGGTGGAGGGGGAAGGGAGGGGTGGAGGGGGGAAGGGGGGTGGGTGGAGGTGCAGGAAAATTTCTCAGGTGCGTATCATTTGTTTGCTTGTTTTTGTTGTCTTTTGTTCCTTTCTCTTTCTCTCTCTCTCTCTCTCTCTCTCTCTCTCTCTCTCTCTCTCCATTTTAAGATTTCTAGTTCCTTATCCGTCTATCTATTTACGAATCCCTGTCTATCTATTTATTGTTGCCTCTCTGGCTATTTATATATCTTCCTCTCTCTCTCTCTTTTCTATTCTCTCGTTTTCTTTCCTTCTTAACTCTCTCTCTTCCTCTCCCACTCCCACTCCTTTTCCTTTCCCTCTCCTTGTGCCTCTTTCTCTCCCTCCCCCCCCTCTTCTACTCATTTTTTCTCCCTCTTTCTCCTCCACTCCCTTTCCTTCTCCCTTTGCCTCTCTCCCTCTTCCCCGCCCCCACTCTCTTTCCCTCTCCCTCCCCACTCTCTCACTCACTCTCCCTCTCCCCCGATCCCACTCCCTCTCCTTCTCCCTCTTTCTCTTCCACTCCCTTTTCTTCTACCTCTGCCTCTCCCTCTCCACCTCTCCAACTCCCACTCCCTCTTTCTCTCCCTCACCCACTCTCCCACTCCCCCTCTTCAACTCCTTTTCCCTCTCCCTCTACCCCTCTCCCACTCCCTCTCCTTCTCCCTCTCCCCCTCTTCACTCCCTCTCCCTCTCTTCACTCCCTCTCCTTCTCCCTCTCCCCCTCTTCACTCCCTCTCCCTCTCTTCACTCCCTCTCCCCCTCTCCCAATCCCTCTCCTTCTCCCTCTCCCCCTCTTCACTCCCTCTCCCTCTCTTCACTCCCTCTCCCCCTCTCCCACTCCCTCTCCTTCTCCCTCTCCCCTTCTCCCTCATTCTCTCCCTCTCTTCACTCCCTCTCCCCCTTTCCCACTCCCTCTCCTTCTCCCTCTCCCCTTCTCCCTCATTCTCTCCCTCTCCCTCTTTCTCAGTGAGAGTTACGCAACAGGAATTTTTAAATAAGATTTAACACAGATATTCACCTTAATTTACTTTGCGAAATTATTAAATTATTAAAGCATACATTTAAGAATACTTGTAACGCGTGGAATTATCAGTTCAAGGTGAGACTGAAATATCAGTTTTGTGAGGTTTGAGAATGGTGGCTGTGATGATGATGTTGGTAATGTTGATGATGGTGATGGTGATGATGGTGATGATGGTGATGGTGATGATGGTGATGGTGATGGTGATGATGGTGATGGTGATGATGGTGGTAGTGATGGTGAGGATGATGATAACGATGGTGATGGTGGTGATGGTGAGTGTGATGATAGTGGTGGTGATGGGGATGATGATATTGATGATGATGATAACGATGGTGACGATGAAGATAATGATGATGATGATGATGATAACGATGAAGACGACGATGATGATGATAATGATGATTATGATGATGATGGTGATAATAATAATAATGATGATAATAATGATGATGATGATAACGATGGTGATGATAGTGATGTTGATAATGATGATAATAATGATTATGATAATAATGATGATCATCATGATGATGATGAGGATGATGATAAAAATGATGATGATGATGAGGGAAGGGAAAGGGAGAAGGGAGGAAGAAGAGGAGAAGGAGGTAGGAAGGAGAGAAAGGAGGAAGAAGGGAGGAAGAACAATGGTAATGGTGGCGTTGTTGATAATTATGGTAGTGATGATGGTGGTGATGAGGATGATGATGATGGTGATGATAATGAGAAAGAGGATAATAGTGACAACGGTATGGATGAGTTTAATAATGGTGATGATACAGTATTGCTACTATTAATGATGATGAAA
>NW_025918523.1:0-5000 GCF_019202785.1 Penaeus chinensis
CCTCCTCCTCCTCTCTCTCTCTCTCTCTTTCTCTCTTCCTCCCTCCTCCTCTCTCTCTCTCTCTCTCTCTCTCTCTCTCTCCCTCTATTTCCCCTCCCTCCCCCCCCCTCTCTCATTCTCTCTCTCTCTATTTCCCCACCCTCCCCCCTGTCTCTCTCACTCACTCACTCACTCTCCCCCCTCTCTCTTCCCTCTCCCTCCCTCCCTCCCCTTCTCCCCCCCATCTCTCTCTCTCTTTTTTTTTTCTCTCTCTCTTCCTCTCTCTCTCTCTCTCTCTTACTCCTTCCTCCCTCCCCCCCCTCTCTCTCTTTCTTCCTCCCCCCCCTCTCTCTCTCTCTCTTCCTCCCCCCCCCCCCTCTCTCTCTATTCCTCCTCCCTCCTTCCCACCCTCTCTCTCTCTCTCTCTCTCTCTCTCTCTCTCTCTCTCTCTCTCTCTCTCTCTCTCCCTCCTTCTCCCCTCCCCCCCCCCCCCCCCCCCCTTATTGGCCTCCCCTGTAAGTTGGAGGGCGTGACATTGAAGGCATCTGACCACTTTGAGACTCTCTTTCTTTTCCTCCCCGCCTCTCTCTCTCTCCCTCTCATTCACTCACCCACACATACATACATGCACATTCACATATGAATACCCTATATAGTGTATATACATTTACGTCATGAACGTCTTACTTTAACAACATAAATCATTCATCACAATTTATATTAATATTGCACGTGCAAGTGCATTTTTCTGTCATCAAAAGCCGTTTAGCGTATTTTCAGTGCCGTGGCTAATAACATCATGACTGTAATGAGTATATTCTCCTTCGCTTAAAAAAAATGAAGTTGTGATAAAATTAACTTGACAAAAAAGTTCTGAGAGGAAGTGCTTGTGAATATTGTACCATACTGGCGCACTTTTCAACTAAATTTGAACTTGAGTCCATTCATACTGAAAATATTATCCAATTTCGCTGAAACTGCTTGTTTATTAGCAGTATGTATGTTGGAGGAGGTTTTGCCTATTTGTTTCCGGGTAGGACGAGACAAAGAAAGTCAGCTTTATAGTTTATAAATCATAGTTTATAAATCCCAGATTGCAATCATGCGTCACTTTCCTAATGTTAATCAATTGCCATTGTCAAAACAGACATGCAAAAAATACATGAACACACACACACACACACACACACACACACATACATACACACGAGTAATGAAAAACAAATATTCTGAATTTCATATTGATTATCAAAAATGTATAACATGCCAAAATTATACCAATGAAACGTGTTCCTACGAATAAATAAACACGCAGAGCTCCATCTCTCTCTTTTTCACTCTACATATATAGACATATAGATATATGATGTATATATATGCATATATTCATTGATATATATATATATATATATATATATATATATATATATATATATATACATACACATGTATACACACACACATATACATATATGACTGCCGCGATGGTCCTGTGGATAGAGCACTGCAGCCCGAGAAAGCAACATATCGCCTTAAGAAGTCAAACGCAAGTGTCATAGGGTAAGTCACCGCCGTGTGATAGCGTGATAGCGCGCCGAACCTTGGTTGATCAGGAAGGGCATCCAATCAGGCAAGGGTGACACGGCCATATAACCTCTCAATAGTGAAATGAGAGAGGCCTATGTCCTGCAGTGGAATGAATGGCTGTTGGTGTGTGTATGTTTGTGTGCGTGTGTGTGTGGGTGTTTGTATGTTTGTGTGCGTGTGTGTGGGTGTGGGTGTGTGTATGTTTGTGTGCGTGTGTGTGTGTTTGTGTGTGTGTGCGCGTATGCGTGTGAGTATGTATGTGTGTGGGTGTGTTCGGTATGTACTGTCGGTATAATTTTTGTGTCCGAAAGATTATTTCCGACGAAACATGTCAAAGAAAAGGAGAGAAAAAAGAAGGTTCCACAGACACCCTCGACTACCTGCCAATATATTTTTTTTTCGTTTTTTCTTTCTTTTTATTATTTTCTTCTTTCGCGCCCCCTCAGCACGTGATGGACGAACACTCCCACGAACATCCCTAATCCCCAGTAGAACGTCCCATGTCAATGTATTTGTCCTGTTTTTTACATTTTAACACATGGATACGCACACATATTTTACTGTTATCAGTTTCGTATACACAAATATGTGACATACGGTATAGAACACACACACACACACACACACACACACACACACACACACACACACACACACACACACACACACACACACACACACACACACACAAACACACACGTACACTTACACAGATATATATATACATATATATATATATATATATATATATATATACATATATATATATATATATATATATAAATATATATACATAAATATATATATATATATATATATATACATACATATATATATATATATATATATATATATATATATATATAGATATACGTATACATATGTATGTATATTTATATTTATATTTACATATTTATACATATATACATGACGATCCTCTCTTATCCACTTCTACCAATACCATCTATCTGTGTATAGCTCGACCTTCGACCCTGTTGCCTCTATTATATGCTAGATACCACCCCTCCGAACTTGTGTATTGTGTGTAATTCCTAAATCTTGTTTCACAACATCCAATATTTTCATTACAAGTAGAAGTTGTGTTAACAAGACTAAGAATCGGGCACACAAGACTGACACATGGGTCGATGATGGCTAAAAGTAAAGCACTTTGTGAGGGATGCTAAGAGCCATTACCGGTCGCACAATATTCTCAAACCAAAGACGTATGTACTTGGCTCCCCCATATACACTGAAAAATGTATTGGGGGAGGATTGTGACATAGTTTCGTAAGGGAGACTAATATTTTCAATAAAGTTCAAATATGCCTAATATTTATGTGATATTTTATACATTTAGAACATAATATTTATGCAACAATTTTATACATTTAGAACATAATATTTATGCAACAATTTTATTCATTTAGAACATAATGTTTATGCAACAATTTTATACATTTAGAACATAATATTGTGCTTTGATTTTTAATATAATAATTATTGTAATTTATATATATTTATAAGACATCTATTGATAGATTTCTAAAGTGTTGTTTTTTAAATCCAACAATGTATTCGCCGCTAATGTAGACTTCAAAAAGAGACCTTTGCGAAATTTCGAGATTTAGTGCATAATAAAATTCATCCTGCATGACCTTACCATTTCATTATCCAAATGCCTAGGCCCTTTTTACCTGCTCTATTGTGTATGTCTGATTACCCTGTTTGCTTTAGGATATATTTCTCCTTTATGAGGTTGCATTATGCAAATTTGCTTTCGATGATGATGACGGTTTGATGGTAATATTGGCCGTGGCAAAGATAGAAAGGCAGTGATGAGATTGACATGTTATTGTTAGACTATATTGTGCATTTCAAAAAAAAAAAAAAAAAAAAATGTGTTGACTAGATTTGTAATTTCTAAATGGGTAATGCTTTTTTTCCCCTTAATTTCATATTGATTATCAAAAAATTATAGTGTGTAAAGTAACATGATACCAATGTAACGTGCTCCTACGAACAAACAAACACACAAAGCCCCCCCCTCCCCCCTCTCCTCTCTCTCTCTCTCTCTCTCTCTCTCTCTCTCTCTCTCTCTCTCTGTCTCTCTCCTTTTCTCTGTAATATATGTAGAGGCTGTATCCCGCCTTATATGGTACTGCTATCTGTTTATTGGAGTGTAGTTAAGTTAAAGTTGTCGCAGTTTCTAGTCTTTGTCAGAACGGGAATATGGTAGCTGATGCACAGAGGACAGGCGTGGCAGAGACGCCCAAGGAGGAGCGAAGCCTCTCGCCCGCGAAGCAAGAGGTGGAGCTGGAGGAGTTGACCGAGCCGATGCTGAGGGCAGAGTGAGGGGTTCACTGAATATTCGCGAAACATAAGAATATGACAACATTGATTTTTGGTGGGTATGTCAGTACAGTCTCTGTTTTATGGCAGTGTTAGTGTCTTGTGGTCACGTATTTGGGCGGGGACACTGGATATGTTAGTACAATTAAATCGTGAACATTTGATAACTACAGTAATGATTACAAACTACAATAATGATCACAAACATTGTGATTGAGAATAACGATTTTCTAACACATTTTGAGTAAATCAAGATATAAGTTCATGTGTAGTTATAGTGATCGACGATAAGTGTCGGAATCTATCTATCTATCTATATATATATATATGTATATATCTTCCTCTCTGTCTCTCTCTCTCTGTCTCTCTCTTTCTCTCTTCCTCCCTCCTCCTCCTCTCTCTCTCTCTGTCTCTCTCTTTCTCTCTTCCTCCCTCCTCCTCCTCTCTCTCTCTCTGTCTCTCTCTTTCTCTCTTCCTCCCTCCTCCTCCTCTCTCTCTCTCTCTCTTTCTCTCTTCCTCCCTCCTCCTCTCTCTCTCTCTCTCTCTCTCTCTCTCTCTCTCCCTCTATTTCCCCTCCCTCCCCCCCCCTCTCTCATTCTCTCTCTCTCTATTTCCCCACCCTCCCCCCTGTCTCTCTCACTCACTCACTCACTCTCCCCCCTCTCTCTTCCCTCTCCCTCCCTCCCTCCCCTTCTCCCCCCCATCTCTCTCTCTCTTTTTTTTTTCTCTCTCTCTTCCTCTCTCTCTCTCTCTCTCTTACTCCTTCCTCCCTCCCCCCCCCTCTCTCTCTTTCTTCCTCCCCCCCCTCTCTCTCTCTCTCTTCCTCCCCCCCCCCCCTCTCTCTCTATTCCTCCTCCCTCCTTCCCACCCTCTCTCTCTCTCTCTCTCTCTCTCTCTCTCTCTCTCTCTCTCTCTCTCTCTCTCTCTCTCTCTCTTCCTCCTTCTCCCCTCCCCCGCCTCCCCTCCCCCCTTATTGGCCTCCCCTGTAAGTTGGAGGGCGTGACATTGAAGGCATCTGACCACTTTGAGACTCTCTTTCTTTTCCTCCCCGCCTCTCTCTCTCTCCCTCTCATTCACTCACC
>NW_025918524.1:10000-11856 GCF_019202785.1 Penaeus chinensis
AAACCTGTGCCGCTTGTCTTTCTCGCAATTAAATTAAATGTTATTATATCATTGGACGTATCAAAATGATATCGACAAGTGGTGATCAGGATAAGTATAACTGTAATAACAACTGTAATTATGACAACAACGATAACATATTAATGGTAAAGATAAGTAATGATAATGATAATCACAATAATGATAATGGTAGTATTAATAATAAACCCCATTTAACTAATTGGTAATATATAGCAACGAGTAGACATTTTTCTTTTACTTACTAAAAAAAGAAAAACTCCTGTGAATTAATGCGTTTATGAAGTAAGTAAATATTCTCTTTCCCGAGACTGACGGAGAAAGCTGTAACATAAAATGAAATGCACGCGCATGCACTCACACACAGAATTACAAATACACACAGAACAAGTAACAACAAACACACACGCTCACATGTAAACAGCTTCATTTCCACCTTCAACAAACGCAGTTCCTTCTCCCAACAAGTAAAATTCCTTCTCTCATCTCAACAAGTACACGCGCTATTCCCTTGCTTGTCAAACAACTAACACTTCTCTCTCCCGAAGGAGCAAGGAAGCAAGAGCAATAACGACAACAACAACAGCAACGACAACAACAAAAACAACAAAATGAACAAGAGCACAATAAAAACAATACAACAACAACAACAAAAGGAACAACACAACAACAAGAAAAACAGCAACAACAACACCAACAGGAACAATAACAACAATAAAAACAACAACAGCAACAAAAACATCAGCAAAAACAACAACAATAACAACACAGCAACAAAACAACAACAATAACAACAACAACACAGCAAAAACAACACCAATAACAATAACAACATAATAACAACAACAACAAAAAAACAATAACAACAACAGCAAAAACAACAACAATAACAACAACAACAAAATCGCAAACGACAGCCATTCCTACCCTCTCTTCTTCCCGGAACTTACAACCTCCTTCACACTTCCTCTTCCCCCTCCCCCCCCCCCCAAAAAAAAAGGGAAAGAAATAAGAAAAAAAAAAAAGAAAAAGCGTGTGTAAGAACCATGTAAAAAGGGATATCAAACGCCTCAATCCTGCAAATGGCCTAACAGAGAACCTCCTTCCTAGCTAGCTATTTCTTTTTTTTCAACACCCCCCCCCACCTCACTCCATCCCCACCCCATCCCTACAAATTAAAGAAAAACAAACCCTTTGTAAACTGAACAACTTAACTATAACCCCTTCCCTTCCCCCCCCCCTTTTCTCCTACAACCTTCCCTTTCTGTCTTCCCCCCCTTCCCCTACAACCTTCCCTCTCTATCTTCTCCCATTCCCCCCATTTCTCTTAACCCCCCTCCCTCTCCCCCCGACACCCTGACCCCCCAAACCTCCCTCCCCTGGAAAGATCTCATCCCTCACCCCCCTCACCCCATCACCCCAACCCCCTCCCCCTTCTCAAAAAAATAAAAAAAAAATAAAAAAAAGATATATATAAAAAAATAAAATAAAAAAAAGGCATGCTCTACACTCGAGTCTTAAACTGTCCCTTGTGGATTTATAGAGCGTCTAACTTTTAACAAGCTCTCTCTGACCTGCCGGAGAGCTGCCTTGCCTCGCGGTGGCTCCGCTGGATGCTGCTCTTGAGACTCTTTTGTCTTTTCTGCCTTTGACTCTTATCGTCTGTCGTTGCTTTTCTCTTCCTGATTATTTGTTGTCTTGTTAATTTTTTTATTTATTTATCTTTATTTTTTTCATCTTGCTTCGTATTGTTGCTTTTCTCTTCCTTATTATTTGTTTACTTGTTTATTTATTTATCTATCTTTATTATTATTTTCTTTTCATCTTGCTTCGTATTG
>NW_025918525.1:5000-10000 GCF_019202785.1 Penaeus chinensis
CCCTCGGGAATTTCGTAACTTCCTTTACCTTAAATTATATTTATTATTTTCCAACTATTGTTATGGCATTATCCTTATTATCCCTTTCCTACACTCCTGTTTTTATCCCTATCTTCCCTTGTCCCTGTTTATCAAGATTGACCTTTCTATCGGTATACTTTCCTTCACATCGATTATCTGATTTTTTCCTATGTCATTTATCCTTTTCTCTCTTCCTCTTTACAGCCCTATTTCCTTTACTTATCCTCCCCTCCTTCGTTCGTCGCGTTTATCAGTTGTCTCTTTACACCTTCTCTTTCCCTTTTCCGAATGGTACTTAGAAAGGAAATCTTATTAAAATCTCTCATTGTGTTATTCTCACGTCTTCTCCTTTGTCCATATTCGTTAATCAACGCACATTCCCCCATTCCCTTCCTTTATCCTATTTTCCCTCCTCCCAAAATGGCGCCAATTTTGAAAATCTCTCGTTTGGGAAAATCGTCCTTATTCCTTTACGATGCATGTCCTCATTTCCATCTCTATTCCTCCTTAGTCTCTTCTTCCCTCCTCCCTCAATTATCACCTACTGTATCTCTTCCGCTTTATCAACCTTTTTCTCTTTCTCGTTCCAAGATGGCGGGAAATTCAGGAAATTGCTCGAATTTTGGAAAATCTCGTTCCTTTGTCACTATCATTAATGTTAGAGCATTATAAGTCACGCATTTGAATAATTTAGTAATTATATACATCTAGTCAAGTCAATGCTCAGTTAAAATGGTTCATTTTATATGATTTATATTGATGTCTATAATTTCTTGAATTGAGTTATGAATAGGATAGAAATGAAATAGAATAAAAACAAATATTTACAAAGTCAAACTTCGAATCATCATAATCATAACGATGTTGTTTTCGCTGAAAAATATTTCCATTTCTTCTTTATCTTTATGATCTCTCGGGTTTCACGCCGTCGCCCTCTTCCTCCGTTTATCAATTCTCTCTGTTCCTCCTTCGAAGATTGTGCCATGTTCCTCCTCGCAAAATCACTGAATAGAGTTCTTGTTTTTATTTTACCGAATTTCCTTTATCATCTCTATTCTCTTCGTCTCCTTTTCTTTATTATCGCCTATTCCTTCATCTCCTCCGTTTACCTTTCCTTCTGAATATCATGAAATGGTTGCGTCTCAAAAGCAGTTTTCTTTTCATCAATATACCGTCATTAGAATGGCTTTTCTCTCTATTCCCCTTTGCTGATTATCGCATTTTCTCTCAATTCCTCCGTTTATCAATTCTCTCTCCTTGATTTCCAAAATACGACTCGTAATCTGCTTTTTCATTTCTATAAAATAAAAAAAAGTCAATTTCCCACTCGCATCCTTATCCTCATTCTCCTTCTCCCTCCTTTATCCCCCTCTCTCTCCCTCTTCCTCCTGTTATCACGCTCTCTCCCGTTTCTCCCGTTTATCACGTCTTTATCCCTCCTCCCCGTTGTCGCGCTCTCCCTCTTCCTCCGTTTATCAGCCCTGCCTCCCTCCCCGTTCTCGCTCTCTCCCTCTTCCTCCGTTATCGCTCTCTCCCTCTTCCTCCGTTTATCAGCCCTGCCTCCCTCCCCGTTCTCGCTCTCTCCCTCTTCCTCCGTTATCGCCTCTCTCCCTCTCCTCCGTTATCGCTCTCTCCCTCTTCCTCCGTTATCGCTCTCTCCCTCTTCCTCCGTTATCGCTCTCTCCCTCTTCCTCCGTTTATCAGCCCTGCCTCCCTCCCCGTTCTCGCTCTCTCCCTCTTCCTCCGTTTATCAGCCTGCCTCTCCCTTCCTCCGTTCTCAGCCCTCCTCCCTCCCCGTTATCGCTCTCTCCCTCTTCCTCCGTTTATCAGCCCTGCCTCCCTCCCCGTTATCGCTCTCTCCCTCTTCCTCCGTTTATCAGCCCTGCCTCCCTCCCCGTTATCGCTCTCTCCCTCTTCCTCCGTTATCGCTCTCTCCCTCTTCCTCCGTTATCGCTCTCTCCCCTCTTCCTCCGTTTATCAGCCTCTCGATCGCCTCCTCTTCCTCCGTTATCGCTCTCTCCCTCTTCCTCCGTTATCGCTCTCTCCCTCTTCCTCCGTTTATCAGCCCTGCCTCCCTCCCCGTTATCGCTCTCTCCCTCTTCCTCCGTTTATCAGCCTGCCTCCCTCCCCGTTATCGCTCTCTCCCTCTTCCTCCGTTATCGCTCCTCTCCCTCTTCCTCCGTTTCTCCCCCCTTGCCTCCCCTCCCCGTTATCGCTCTCTCCCTCTTCCTCCGTTATCGCTCTCTCCCTCTTCCTCCGTTTATCAGCCCTGCCTCCCTCCCCGTTATCGCTCCTCTCCCTCTTCCTCTCGTTATCGCCCTCCCTCTCCCGTTATCAGCCCTGCTCCCTCTTCCCCGTTATCGCCTCTCCCTCTTCCCCGTTTATCGCCTCCTCCCTCCTCCGTTATCGCTCTCTCCCTCTTCCTCGTTTATCAGCCCTGCCCTCCTTCCCGTTATCGCTCTCTCCCTCTTCCTCCGTTTATCAGCCCTGCCTCCCTCCCCGTTATCGCTCTCTCTCCCTCTTCCTCCGTTTATCAGCCCTGCCTCCCTCCCCGTTCTCGCTCTCTCTCCTCTTCCTCCGTTTATCAGCCCTGCCTCCCTCCCCGTTATCGCTCTCTCCCTCTTCCTCCGTTATCGCTCTCCTCCCTCTTCTCGTTATCGCTCTCTCCCTCTTCCTCCGTTTATCAGCCCTGCCTCCCTCCCGTTATCGCTCTCTCCCTCTCTTCCTCCGTTTATCAGCCCTGCCTCCCTCCCCGTTATCGCTCTCTCCCTCTTCCTCCGTTTATCGCTCTCTCCCTCTCCTCCGTTATCAGCCCTGCCTCCTCCCTCCCGTTATCGCTCTCTCCCTCTTCCTCGTTTATCAGCCCTGCCTCCCTCCCGTTTATCGCTCTCTCCCTCTTCCTCCGTTTATCAGCCCTGGCCCTCTCCTCCGTTATCGCCCTCCTCCTCCGTTATCAGCCTGCCCCCTCCCTCTTCCCCTCTTCCTCCGTTTATCAGCCCTGCCTCCCTCCCCGTTATCGCTCTCTCCCTCTTCCTCCGTTTATCAGCCCTGCCTCCCTCCCGTTCGCTCCTCCTCTTCCTCCGTTATCGCTCTCCCTCTTCCTCCCCTTTATCGCTCTCCTCCCTCCTTCCCTCGTTTATCAGCCCTGCCTCCCTCCCCGTTATCGCTCTCTCCCCTCCCCGTTATCGTCCCTTCCCTCTTCCTCCGTTTATCAGCCCTGCCTCCCTCCCCGTTATCGCTCTCTCCCTTCCTCCGTTTATCAGCCCTGCCTCCCTCCCCGTTTCGCTCTCTCCCTCTTCCTCCGTTATCGCCCTCCTCTTCCCCGTTATCGCTCTCTCTCTCTCCCTCTTCCTCCGTTATCGCTCCTCCCTCCCGTATCGCTCTCTCCTCTCCTCCGTTTATCAGCCCTGCCTCCCTCCCCGTTATCGCTCTCTCCGTTATCGCTCTCTCCCTCTTCCTCCGTTATCGCTCTCTCCCTCTTCCTCCGTTTATCAGCCCTGCCTCCCTCACCGTTATCGCTCTCTCCCTCTTCCTCCGTTTATCAGCCCTGCCTCCCTCCCCGTTATCGCTCTCTCCCTCTTCCTCCGTTTATCAGCCCTGCCTCCCTCCCCGTTCTCGCTCTCTCCCTCTTCCTCCGTTATCGCTCTCTCCCTCTTCCTCCGTTTATCAGCCCTGCCTCCCTCCCCGTTATCGCTCTCTCCCTCTTCCTCCGTTATCGCTCTCTCCCTCTTCCTCCGTTTATCAGCCCTGCCTCCCTCCCCGTTATCGCTCTCTCCCTCTTCCTCCGTTTATCAGCCCTGCCTCCCTCCCCGTTCTCGCTCTCTCCCTCTTCCTCCGTTATCGCTCTCTCCCTCTTCCTCCGTTTATCAGCCCTGCCTCCCTCCCCGTTATCGCTCTCTCCCTCTTCCTCCGTTATCGCTCTCTCCCTCTTCCTCCGTTTATCAGCCTCTCTCCTCTTCCTCCGTTATCGCTCTCTCCCTCTTCCTCCGTTATCGCTCTCTCCCTCTTCCTCCGTTATCGCTCTCTCCCTCTTCCTCCGTTATCGCTCTCTCCCTCTTCCTCCGTTTATCAGCCCTGCCTCCCTCCCCGTTCTCGCTCTCTCCCTCTTCCTCCGTTATCGCTCTCTCCCTCTTCCTCCGTTTATCAGCCCTGCCTCGCCGAATCCAAGATGGCGGCGTCGCGTGCGCCTCGAAAAGCTTCTTCGAAAATCGAATTCCTTTCCTTTTTCTCGGTCGTCGTGTCCCTTTTCGCTCGTTGTTCCTAGTCGCCTTTCTCTAAGGCTCGCCGCAGAGGGAGAGAGAGAGACCCTGATAAAGGAAGGAGAGGAGAGCGGGAGAAAAGCGGAAAGAAAACGGGAAAGGGAGAGACCGCTTTTCGAAACTTTTGGATTATTGAGCTATTTCCTTGTCTCTCGTTTGCTCTTTTGGGAGAGAAAGAGGGAGAGGAATAAGGGGAGGATTTCGCGTGAGGAGTGGAGGGAGACAGACGGCGAGAAAGAGGAAATAGAGTGGATGGAAAGAGAGAAAGAAAGTCACGAGGAAAAGAGAAAATCTTTTCGTTGATTTTCTGAACGAATATTTTCCTTCAAGAAAAGAGAAAGAAAGGGAAAGAAGAAGGAGAGTAAAGGAGGGAATAAGGAGCAAATCTGGATGAAGGAGGAGGAGGAGAGAGAGAAGAAGGGAAGCGAATGGAGGACTAAGAAGAGAGAAGAAGAACAGACGTAGAGGAGAATGAAGGAGAATGAGGAGGTGAGACAGAGAGAAGGAAGGAGGAGGAGGAGATAGGAGGCAAGGGTCGATAAAGCAGGAGAAAGAGAAAGAGAGAGAGAAAAAAATAATAGATTTCAATGAACCTTGAGTAATTATCTGTCTCTCTCTCTCTTCTCCTCTCTTTCTCTTCCCTGTCCTTTATCAACCCCTTCCTTTCCCTCAGCAACGTCATTCAATCGAGCAATTTCATCTTCATTAAAGACGGAAGTG
>NW_025918526.1:12500-15000 GCF_019202785.1 Penaeus chinensis
TTAAAGGCAGTTATTATACCAAACACTGATGATTTTTTTCCTCCCTGTCTCAGTGCTAAGCCTAAGTTACCTAAGCAGTTAAGATGATAAAGGTACTAAAATGCATTTCTGCTCTTATCTGGTAAAAAAAAAAAAAAAAAAAAAAAAAAAACTTCATTTACCAACTCCATCCCAATCATAACTAAAAAAAGCTCCCTCATCTAATGTACATTCATTCCATAGATTCTCCCAAACTAGCCTAAAGAACACGAATGATAAAACTTTCAACTTTCCAGGATGAATTGCAACAGCATGGATCCCAGCGACGTCTTCCTCTTCAACGCCTCCGTCTGCTCGTGGGAAGAACTACAGCTGCCTGAACTCTGTGTTCCTACTAGTACGTGTTTCGACTGCTTACTGTTTTTACATCCCGAACTTGAGAGCGTACAGAATCTTGTAATATCATTACTGCATGAGAGAAGAAACAAAAATGCTTGTATTTCTATTGCTGCTCGAGAGAAGATTTTTTTTTGTGTGTGTGTGTGTTTTATTACTCCATGGGAAATAAATCTTATTCTCTTTTATTACTGCTTGAAAGGGTAAATTGTAAAAGATTGAAAGAAGAATTATTATATTCCTATTAGGAGACAAAAAGGCAAACGTTATAGTATACTGAAAGAGCTATTATGCTTTTCTCTCCCCCCCACACAGCTATGTTTTCAACAACATCAACAACAACAGCAGCAAATACAACAACAACAGCAGCAAATACAACAACAACAAAATACACAACAACAACACCTTTGCCAACAACATCAACATCATTACCAACAACAGCCACAACAACAACAACAGATACACCAGAGACAACATCAACAATGACAACATCAACACAGTCAGAATTGGCAACAAATACCACAACCTCACCATCAGTAACTGAACAAACAACAGAAAAAAATACCACTTATGAGTCAACTTCAGCTATGCAGAACTCAACTACAGTAATAACAACAACCGCAACAGTAACTTCATCTGAGACAACAGAAGTACCACGAATGACAACGGAAAACAAAGCAGGTAAGTACAAAACCTTTGTCTGTAATGTAACTGTATACAGTGTAGAAATACATGTATCTATCTATCTATATACATATCTATCTATCCATCTATCTATATACATATATACATACCTATCTATCTATCTATCTATCATCATCATCATTTGGGAGCTAACGCCGGCAGGTGCGCATAGCCGCATCCACCCTTTGTTTCACCTACGAGGGTCCCTCATGGCGAGCCGCCAGGCAGGGGCCCGGCCCATCTCTAGTTCCTCACGACAGGTTTGATCGATCTGCCCAAGCCAAAACCTTCTCGGTCGTCCCACAGACCTCCTCCACCCAGGGTTGTCTCGGACAGAGACAACCTGATGGGCAGGATCATCCTGCGGGAATCAAGCCAAGTGGCCATATAGCCTGAGTTGGCAATCACAGATTGTGCAAGTAACAGGTCCTGTACCGGTCTCACGGTGCAGCCGTTGGTTGGACACATGGTCCCGCCAACTGTACCCCATGATCCGGCGAAAGGATCTGTTACAAAAGGCATCAAGACGAGATTCCAGAGTTTCACTATCATATAGTAAAACTGGCAGTGTCAGGGCCTTGAAAACACGTAGCTTGGTCCTTCTGCACAGGTACCGGCATCTCCAAATACTCTTGTCGAGAGATTTCATGACCCCTGCTGCCAGTCCAATCCGTCTACTGACTTCCTGGTCTGACAACCCAGAGTCGTGAACTGCGCTACCGAGGTATATAAAGCTCTATGTGAATTTGATGTTTTCACCGCAAGCACGTACCGACTGCACAGGGTCTCCTAGTAGGCCCCAAAATCCTGGATCTCGGTCTTGGTCCAGGAGACCTCTAGCCCCAGGGGCTTCGCTCCATTGCTAAATACATCAAGAGCCGCCACTAGGGTTTCCAGAGATTCAGATAGAATGGCAACATCATCAGCAAAGTCAGGGTCTGTAACCTTGATATTACCCAGAGTTGCTCCACAGTGACTTTGGACAGTAGCTCTACCCAGTATCCAATCCATGCAAGTGTTGAAAAGTGTTGGTGCAAGAACACAGCCTTGCCTCACTAACAGGGAAGAAGCTCGACAGGCCCCCAGCACATTTTACAGCACTTCCAGTGCCTATATACAGGTTTGCTATTAATCCAACAATCCTTGTTGGAATTCCTCTTAGCCTCAGGATCTCCTAGAGTGATTCGCGATGCACCATATCAAACGCCTTCTTGAGGTCAATGTAGGCTGCGAGCAGCCCACGTCCGAACTCACGACGGCGCTCTACAATGACTCGAAGCGCCAGGATGCAGTCTATTGTGGACTTACCAGGAGTGAATCCAGATTGCTCCGGCCTCTGGTGCCTCAGCAGGTGGTCTCTGATACGTCTCAGTAGGATGTGTAAGAGTACCTTGCCTGGTACACTGAGTAGTGTAATGCCTCGGCGATTGCTGCAATCCCA
>NW_025918526.1:17500-23129 GCF_019202785.1 Penaeus chinensis
TTGATACACGTAGGCGACTACACAAGTATTCAATAGCCAAGGAGTCAATTACTAGGCTAACCTATCTCACACCTTTACCCTTTCCCTTGATTTTTGGAAATGCTAATTTCTATTTCTCATAGCTAATATTCTTTTAAAAATATCATAATATTCATTAATAGAAGTATTTTACATTAGCAGTATTAATTTTAATAACACTGGAAAAACAAATCCTGAAAATTCAAGGAATGGGGAAATAGAGTGAGACCATGTAGGGCTTACTAACCGACTCCTTGGCAGGTGAGCACTTATCGAATCATCTGTGTGCAACAAAATTAACAGTGGACAGTTGATGTCCCACACACAAAGGGTTAAGGCTGTACGCTATGCAAGAAAACGTATCTTCAAATTTCCATTATCTGAGGCCATTATAAGAACACTTTATTTGTGAATGACGGTCATACGTAATATACAGGACCTTCTGAATGTAAAATGTTTATTTGATATCAGTCCTAAGATGATACAGTATATTGTAATAAACAAAATAAACCACATCAGTTTACTTAAAGAGAGAAACATAGTCATTCAAATAAACTAGCTTGGTATCCTGAACAGCTTCATTCTGCGGGGCACCCAATATTAGTACAAGACAGAAAATTAAATAAATACAAACATAAAAAAAATCAAATTAATACTATAAAAGGACCCTGATATTACCCTAAAACACTGCTTGTAAGGAAATAGACCTTGAAGATTTTATAACATTATCACAGAATGCAGCACTTTCATCCTCCTGTCAAGAAGAAAATATGATTGGAAGATCACGCTGGCAAGACCTCCCTTACGCAGCCACGTCAAAGAATTTGTCAATCATGGTCGACACGTCTGCTGGGCTGTACTTAACATATTTCTCCGTATTCTTGGTGAAGGGTACGTTGACATACCTAGAAGGAAAAGAGTCACCCATCAAAGGCATTCATGGGTGCAAAGGATAAACATCTATTTGATCCTCTATCTCTTTCTTTATTTTTATCTATGTATCTCTTTATCTATATAAGTGTGGCTGTATGAAAAAGGTACACACACACACACACACACACACACACACACACACACACACACACACACACACACACAGAGTCATAACCAGACAAAAGACTCCTAACCCAAACATAGGACACTTTCTTCTAAAAGAAGAAACAGGAACACAAACATAATAACAGCAAGACTCACTTATCGTAGAAGACCTGGTACTTTGGCAGAATGTATTCCATGTTATCTCTCTTGAGGCTGACACACAGTTCTCGGTCCGGGATGGAGTAACTCCGCTGTACTCTGCACATCTCCTCCATCTCCTTGTTGAAACCCTGAAATTGGCAGTTATATATATATTTTTTAAAACCATTTCTTTCCCAAAGTTCTGGAAATGGAAGTGTTTTATTTTTTGACTCCTTGCTGAAGCATAGAAATGGGGAACGTTATAGATCTGAATCTTTGTTGAAGCCCAGAAATTTCATATTTTCTTTTTAATCATCTCAGCCGAATCTATGAAGGACTCTCAGACAAAATGTTCCGAGGACACTATATTGCAAATATCACAAGGTCAAGTCTCCCACAGTACTTATATACCAACCTCATTTCACAGACATTATCTTATCAACTTGGCAAGTGGCAAGTATAGATCTATGACAAGTTATTGACTAACTTGATTCAAATTGAAATATTATGAGGTAAATTAAAGGAATGATACATATACAAGGGGGGTCTAAGTTGGATAATGTTTAGCCTCGATGTACTGATCCTATAGCCACCCCCCCCACCCCCACACGTGTCAGGAAAAGTCAGGGTCCTAATCGCTCAAGGCACTTAGGCGCCAACTGAGCTACTGAGCACACAAAGAAATTTAATATCTAAGAACTGTAATTCTTTACTATAACATACAACACATACTTGACAAATTCTGAACTTACTGAAAACTTGTCCTTGATAAGTTGTCTGTCTTTGTCTCGCAGCTTCCCAGCTTGTATTACAGATAAGGGGACATCTTCATGATTCAGGTAGTGTAGTACTTTACTCCAACTGGAAAGAGGTAAAACAAAATAATTAATTCCAGTATGCTTACAAGTACAGTATAACAACAAAAAAATTGTTGCTCAAACACACTCACATACAAAAAAAAAAAAAACACAGACTTTTTTCTTTCTTTCCCCTCATTGGAACATCTCTGAACATCATTCAACAAAGCACAATGCTAACCTTTGCGAGTACAACTTCTTCTGCTCCATGATCTGGTCATTGTACATCTTATCACACTGGGGTTCAACCAAGGCAACAAGGTTCAACAGCTCGGAGTTCTGCAATGTCTTTAGAATGTAGTGGTAGTTGTTGAGGCGGAAGATGGAGCGCAGGGTCGTGTCGCTGTAGGACTCGCTCCGGCTGACGAGAGCGAGACCTAAATTCACGAGAACTCGTTCTGGGGTGAAGGAATGGAACGAGATTAGTTTAAGACCAGGATATGGTGACTATTCTGGTGTAAAGGGAGTTGATTCTGTTTTATCTTAAACATGTGATAATAGAGAACACTGGTATATCACTATGTTTCACATTTTTGTTTTATATCTATTCCCCTCTCTCCACCTCTCCTCCCTCCCTCCCTCCCTCCCTCCCTCCCTCCCTCCCTCCCTCCCTCCCTCCCTCCCTCCCTCCCTCCCTCCCTCCCTCCCTCCCTCCCTCCCTCCCTCCCTCCCTCCCTCCCTCCCTCCCTCCCTCCCTTCCTTCCTTCCTTCCTTCCTTCCTTCCTTCCTTCCTTCCTCCCTCCCTCCCTCCCTCCCTCCTTCCTCCCTCCTTCCCTCCCTCCCTCCCTCCCTCTCTTTCTCTCTGCCCCACCCTGATCCTTTTCCTTTCTTCCACCCTTACACTCAAATACTCACTGATATAAGCCCCAAGCAGTGCCTTTGCCAGCAGATTCTGGTCCAGGCCCCTGGGCAGGTTTGCAAGAGCGGCACTGAGGCTTTGATCGCGCTGCAGCATTGGGGACAAGGTTGATGCGTATTCCAGGAGCTGCTCTGTGAAGATGAGCGCATTGCTTGTGACCTCATGAACTGTTCCATCTTTGGGCAGGGCACGTTCCCCATCGCTCTTGACGCTTTCCACAAAGCCTTCCAGAGCCTTGACACACTATGAATTAAAGCAGAAACAATAGATAGACTGTATTAAAATGTAATACTCTGGGAAAGTTGTGGTGATAACTGTAATCCAAACAGTGCTCAGCTCATAGTAAGAAAGATGAACCATGAACCAATGAAACAATAGTGTTTGCTCCTCATCAGCAATTAGTATTATCAATCACCCTTCTGGCAAATCATCCCTCACATCCTCCCTTACCGTCTCCTGGAGCATGCTGATAATGGCAGCAAACTTGGAGCGAATAGATGTCTGGCAGTTGGTGAGGAGCCGGTCATATTCAGGTTGCATGCTTGTTACATGCCGCAGCATTGCCAAGACTGACAGCACAGCTTGGTGGTCACCTCTGCCCACACTCCTGCGGGCTTGACCTGCCAAGCTCTGTCAAAGAAGAAATGTGGCAAGGTCAAGTCAGCTTGCCAAGCTAAGCCACGCTTACTGACAAAAGGATTTTATATCAAATAACAGAATGATCTAGTTTAATTCAATAAAAAATTAGTGATATATAGAGTTACTGTTGCAATCCGATATATCGTTATATGAACTATTTAAAGCAAACTACAAGTATCTGTCAGAACACTTATTAAGAGAATATCCCAGCCACTTCACCTCTCCCTCAGCCACCAACTGGTCCATGGGGTCACGCAGGATCAGCTCAAAGGTTCGCGTGACTCGATCTGACGGGACAAGCTGCTGGGCCAACAGGAGCTCCGCAAAGGCCAGGCGGTGCAGGGCAGTTACCTGTCAGGAAAGTGCGAAGTAAAAGTTACTCTCTGTAAACTCAGTCAGTAATCAGGAGAGTGTAAGCTAGCTACTCTTTCGAATTAGATACAGTGGTAACCTGAAAGGAATTACAGGTAACGGTAACCCATAGCAAGAGTGACATTCCTTTGGCATCAGAAAGAGGTGAAAAACGAGTAGGAAGAACATCTCATATTTGTTTTTACATCTTGATTTCTGGTGAAATGATGAATCTGAGAAATGAACATGAAACCTTACCTGGTTCAGGTATATCTCAACGTCACTGTCTTCGAGGCAGTCTTCACCAGCTGCTCCTGGTGTCGTTGCTGTTAGGGAGGGCAGGAGTGAGAGATGGTTTAGCAAATTCTACTCATTACTCCCTTTATAACTATCCTTAAGTCATAGGTTCTGATTATCATTTCGATGGATGGTACGTATATATGTATCTTTTCTTTTCCCTTCATCATTTAAGTTTCTTCCACACATACATCTCAAATTCTCAATATTTCCATTAAATTTCCTTTCCTAGCAAATTCTCACTATTTCCATTAACTTGAGAGTTAATTGTAAAGCGAGAATAGCAAATTCTATAAGCCAAATACTGACAAAATAACGATACTACTGAAAGAAAGCATCTCCTAAATAAAACTTTATTGTAAACAACTGAACTTATTCCTATATAACTATATATTTTCTTTATACAAAAAGAAATATCATTACATCTTTGAAGGTCTGCATGAAATTAATCACAAAAACTGATTTTTTTGCAGTAAAATTCACCTACCATGACAAAAGACACAACGTAAAATGTTTCTAAATAAATCTAAAAAGTACCTACCACTGCCCTCATATTCCTAAATAACATTATATTCCCTGTCTTGCATCTTTACTAAAACTCTGTCTGCTATTCTTTCATGCATCTTACAGAAACCAGAAGCATTCCAGATCATGCACACAACAGCAATAATCTCCCTGACGAGAGAATTCATCAAAACACAGAATTATGTGGAAACATGCTACATCCAGAGGCCAAGCTATGGTTTACCCAAACTACCAGTGATGCTGAAATAGTTTGCCATTTTTGAATGACATCTCCATCAAAATCTGAACTGCGCAAACAGGTGATGTCAGCTACTTTGTACATGCATGACTCCAGAAATTTGAAAATCGAAGCTGCATTCACAAATGGAGTCTTTTTTTCTTTATTTTTGGCACACTTTGCTTCTATCCTGTTTATCTCTTTGGTGAGCTGATCTGTCACTTAAATGATTATAACGATCTATATCAAATAAACATAAAAATCCTAAGCATTCACCTTAACACAACATAAATGCTGCAACAACAAAACCATCAATTGCAAAGCACTTAGACTGAATGCACCCTTTGCCACTTTTACAAACATTACCAAAAGCGATATTCTGCATCCATGACAAAGCCCCCAGTTAGAATGGATAGCACATCCAGAGGCCCCAAACTGCTGTCCTTGAATGCGGGTTATCCAAGCTTCGTCACCAGGTGTACAGGAGATATGACTGTAATGACAGTGGGTGTTTACTCTACTTCTAAAGGTCCAAATCTGTCTTCTAAAGTTTCTGTGTATTCTTTCTTTAGGGTACTAATATCTCCACTTATTCTACCTTGTTTACACAAATGCTATCACCCTAATTTACTTGAAATAAGAGAGAGAGAGAGAGAGAGAGAGAGAGAGAGAGAGAGAGAGAGAGAG
>NW_025918527.1:0-11336 GCF_019202785.1 Penaeus chinensis
TTCTCTCCCTCTCTTTCCCTTTTCTCCTTCTCCTCCTCTCTCTCTCTCCTTCTCTCCTCTTCTCTCTCTTTCTTCCTTCTTCTGTCTTAATCTTTAGGTATCTACTAATCTGTCTACATCTGAATATATCTGTCCGTCCATCTGTTTATCTATCTATCTGATATCTTTCCGTTTGCCTATCTACCTATTTGTCTATACGTTTGTCTATTTATTTATATATTCATCTGTCTATACATCTATTTATCTATCTATCTGTTTATTCATCTATGTATCTATCTATTTGTCTATTCATCTAGTTATCTATCTATCTGTCTATCTGTCTATTCATCTATTTGTCTATCTATCTGTCTATCTGTCTATTCATCTATCTATCTATCTCTCTATCTATTTGTCTCCCTCGAGTAATAATCTGTTATGCTTGAGCTGAAATTGATTAAGAAAGAGAAGCGAGAAAGAAAGATAAGAAAGGAGAAAGAGAGAGAAAAAGAGCGAAAGAAAAAGACACAGAGAGATAAAGAAAAGAAAAAAAGAAGAAAGAAAAGAAAGAGAAAACAAAAAACAAAAAACAAAATATAACGAAAGACGCACAAGGAGAGAAAAAACAGGGAATGAAAAGAAAGAAAGGAAGGAAGAAAAAGACAGAGAATTAAAAAAACAAAAAAAAAACAACAACAACAACAGGGAAATTAAAAGAAAGGAAGGAAGAAAAAGACAGAGAATTAAAAACAAAAAACAAAACAAAAAAAAAACAGGGAAATTAAAAGAAAGGAAGGAAGAAAAAAAACAAAAATAAATAAATAAAGAAAGAAAAAGACGGAGAATAAAAAAGGGCATTAAAAAAAGAAAGAAAGAAAGAAAGAAAAAGACAGAATAAAAAAGATGGAATTAAAAAAAAAGAAAAAAAGAAAAAGAAAAAGACAGAGAATAAAAAAGGAATAAAAAAAGAGAGAAAGAAAAACAAACAGAGAATTAAAAAGAGAGAGAGAGAGAGAGAAAAGAAGAAGAAGAGAGAGAGAGAGAGAGAGAGAGAGAGAGAGAGAGAGAGAGAAAAGAAGAAGAAGAAGAGAAAGAGAGAGAGAGAGAGAGAGAGAGAAAAAAGAAGAAGAGAGAGAGAGAGAGAAAAGAAGAAGAAGAAGAAAAAAAAAAGATGACGGGAGAATGCAATAATCCTCAAGCATGACGCAGCACCGCCGGCCGCTGGGATGTGCTCGGCCGCGTTTCATTAAACATGGAAATGACTTCTCGCGGCTACTTCGGCTTTCCCTCGTGGGTAAGAAGGTTGGGGAGGGGGGGGGGGGGGGGGGGGGGGGGGGGAGGGGGGGTAAAGGGGAGGGGGGGGATAAGGGGGAAGGGATGGGGGGAAGGGGAAGGGGTAAAGGGGGAGGGGGAGGGAGGGGGTAAGTAGAGGGGGATTGGGAGTGAGAGGGGGAGGTGGGGGGTATAAAGGGAGGGGGATGGGGGAGGGGGGAGGGGGGGATAAGGGGAGTGAGAGGGGGGAAGGGGAGGGGGGTGAGAGGAGGGAGGGAGGGTGAAGGGAGTGAGAGGGGGGAGGGGGAAAAGGGAGTGAGAGGGGGGAGGGGGGGTAAGGGGAGGGAGTGTGAAGGAGGTTAGGAGAGGAGGGTAGTGGGAGGGAGGAAAGGAGAAAGGGGTTGGGGGGAGGAGGGTGGGTGAGGGGGGATGGGAGTGGGGGAAAGAAGGAAGGAAAGATAAAGAGAGAAAGAAGAAGAAAAGGAAAAGAGAAAGAGAAAAAAAAAAGAGAAAAAGACAGGAAAAGAGAGAAGAAAAAGAACGACAAACCAACAAATAAATCAACAAACCAACATAAAGAGAGAGAGAGAAAGAAAGAAACAGAGGAGACATACAACCCCATAAAATACAAACAGAATATTATACAAACGCATGTACAGCAAAACGAACTCTTTTCACACACATCTGTCACAAGCCTGATAATCCGGAGAGAAGAGCAACTGGTCATGAAGCTAATCTGTCATGCAGTCATAGCCCTGATGATGCTAAAGATACCATGCATGTTTACTAACCTCGCTCTTGCTCGCTAAATGCAGCATGCACAGAATGGCAGAATCATTTTATATCTGGCGGAGAAGATGGAGGAGGAGGAGGGGGGGGA
This sequence comes from Penaeus chinensis, assembly GCF_019202785.1. Taxonomy (NCBI): domain Eukaryota; kingdom Metazoa; phylum Arthropoda; class Malacostraca; order Decapoda; family Penaeidae; genus Penaeus; species Penaeus chinensis. Next base: position 2,129 of record NW_025918527.1, read on the forward strand.
GGAGGGGGAGAGGAGGAGGAAAGGGAGGGAGGGATAGAGAGAGGAGGATGGGGAGGAGGAGGAGGAGGAGGAGAGGGAGGAAAAGGAGGGAAGGGAGAGGGGAGAAAGGAGGAAGAGGAGGAGGAGGAGGAGAAAGAAAGATTGAGAGGAAGAGGAGGAGGAAAGGGAGGGGAGAGAGAGAGGAGGATGGGGAGGAGGAGGAGGAGGAGGAGAGGGAGGAAAAGGAGGGAAGGGAGAGGGGAGAAAGGAGGAAGAGGAGGAGGAGGAGGAGGAGAAAGAAAGATTGAGAGGAAGAGGAGGAGGAGGAGGAGGAGAAAGAAAGATTGAGAGGAAGAGGAGGAGGAAAGGGAGGGGAGAGAGAGGGGGATGGGAAGGAGGAGGAGGAGAAGAGGGAGGAAAAGGAGGAGGGGGAGTGAGGAGAAAGGAGGAAGAGGAGGAAGAGAAAGAAAGATTGAGAGGAAAAGAAGGAGGAGGAGATGATGGAGAAGGAGGAGGAGGAGGAAGACTGGGAGAGTAAGGGGTATGGAAGAGGAGGAAGAGGAGGAGGAGGAGATGATGGAGAAGGAGGAGGAGGAAGAAGATTGGGAAACAAAGATAGATGGAAGAGGAGGAAGAGGAGGAGGAGGAGGTGATGGAGAAAGAGGAGGGGGAAGAAGAGGAGAATGGGAAGAGAAGAGAGGATGTGAAGGGGGAGGAAGGGGAATGGGGAAGAAGAGTAAGAGGAGGAGGAGGAGAGGAAGGAAGAAGTTGAACGAATAGGGGGAGATGCAGAAGAAAGAGAAGGAGGAGATTTTTTTTTTTTTTTTTAATCAGACTTTAGATCCATAAACAAACAAATAAATTAATTAATTATTAGATAAATGAACACATAAACAAATAATGGAACTTTATAAAGCTTACGACAAAAAAAAAAAAAAAAAAAAAAAATGGAGCTGCAAAAGAAAATCCAATAATGGTAGTGATAAATTATTTGGAGAGAGAAGGAAGGAAGGGAGTAAATGGGAAGAGAGAGAAAGGAGAAAAGAATAGAATAATTGGAAAAAAGGAAGAAGGAGGGAATAGAGGAACTGCAGAGATAGAAGGAAGGAATTGAGGAACTGAGGAGAGAGGAATGAAGAAAGAGAAGAAGAAAAGAATAGAGTAATTGGAGAAAGAGAAGGAGAAAAATAATAGAAGAAAGTAATTGAAGAAAGAAAACAAGAAAAGAAACAGAGTAACTGGAGAGAGGAAGAAGGAATAAACAGAGGACCTGCAGAGAGAGAAGAAAGGAAAAGAATTGAGGAGAGAGAAGGAAAAACAAGATATTTTAATTTCTATCTATCTATCCCAAGAGACAAGATATTCCATATAGACTGCACATCCACAAAATAAACCATGAATCATTTTAAAACTCACCATAAAACTCACCATAGAAAACACCGATAAAAAAACAATAAAAACATTTCAAAATATTGATAACTTTCTAAAAAAAAAAAATTGTTAATTGTGTTTTTTTTTTCCTCTTTTCTTTTCTTTCTTTTTCTCTTTTTCTTAAATATTCTCACACCTCCTGGTTGCTAAACTCGGTGTCTCAAGGTCCTGTAGGCTTGAAATAGGAATGAGGGGGAAGGGGAGAACAAGAAGGAGGAGGAAGAGGAGGAGGAGGAGGAGGAGGAGGAGGAGGAGGAGGAGGAGGAATAGGAGGAGGAGGAGGAGGAGGAGGAGGAGGAGGAGGAGGAGGAGGAGAAGCAGGAGGAGGAGGAAGAGGAGGAGGAGGGGGAAGAGGAGAAGGAGGAAGAGGAGGAGAAAGAGGAAGGGAAGGAGGAGGAATAGGAGGAGGAGGAAGAAGGGGAGGAGGAGGGGAGGAGGAGGAGGGGGAGGAGGAGGAGGAGGAGGAGGAGAAAGAGGGAGGGAAGGAGGAGGAGGAGGGGGAAGAGGAGGAGGAGGAGGAGGAGAAGTAGGAGGAGGAGGAAGAGGAGGAGGAGGGGGGGGAAGAGGACGAGGAGGAGAAGAGGAGGAGTAACAGGAGGAGGAGGAGGAAGAAGAGGAGGAGGAGAAGGAAGAGGAGGACGAGGAGGAGGTGGAGGAGGAAGAGGAAATGATGAAAGAAGGGGAAGAATTAAAAGAGAAAGAAAAGAAGAAAGGTCAAGTGAAGATAAAGGGAGGAGAACTAGAAGAGATACAGAAGCAGAAAGAGAAGGGATGGAAGAAAGGAGGAGAAAGAGAGGAGGAAAGGGCAACGAAAAAATAAAAGAAAAAGAAATTTGCCTTAAAAACTACAGAGACTTAATCTGAAGTCATTTTCTTACATATAATGAAATATTAGCAATAATAATTACGAAGGCACTCATCACAGTAAATTATATGAAAATAACATAAACGAGAAAAAAAAATAGCAATGGCTGTGGTGTTAAGCGAGGAAGGAAGGAACAGTATTGGAAGGTTTTAACGCAGACGATAGAGAAACAAAACAATGTGTTTGGAATCCATTACAAGAGATCCAGTGCCTCTTTCACTGTCTTTTTTTTTTTTCTTTCTCTCTCTTTTTTTCTTTTTTCTTTTTGTAATCGGGTCAGGTAATATTCTGGCATCTATTACAGACAATCTCTCGTTTGTTGTTTGCTAACATGAGTAGTTATCAGCATTATAACTGTTGTCATTGTTGTCATTGTTGTCATTGTTGTCATTGTTGTCATTGTTGTCATTGTTGTCATTACCATAATCCTAGTTATTGTTATTACCTTTACCATAATCATCATTGTCATCATTATTATTCATCGATTCATATCATAACCGTTTTCCTTTTTTATATAATGCAAAACGAAAAAGTAAAACGTACCAAAATAGGATAACGTATAAAATAACGATAATTTTCCATAAGAAAAGAAAGCAAAACATACGTAAATAAATTCTCTCTCTCTCTCTCTCTTTCTCTCTTTCTCTCTCTCTCTCTCTCTCTCTCTCTCTCTCTCTCTCTCTCTCTCTCTCTCTCTCTATCTATCTATCTCTATCTATCTATCTCTCTCCCTCTCCCACCCTCGAGAAAAAACAAATATAAAATAAATAAACAAAATAAAACAAACCACACAAAGAAAGCAAAAAACAAACATAACAACAAAAACAAAAACACGAACACCAGAGACAAAACGGAAGCTTCTCCAGCCGAAATAACGTGACCAGTCTTCGTTTCATTCGCTTTCATAAAGGTCGTTGTAGAAACGTCATACTGTCCGATAGAGTTTATGTTTATAGTTTATAAAGTTGAATTAATTTAATGTAAAGTTTATTAAAGTTATAAAGATAGAGTTTATGTTTATAGTTTATAAAGCTGAATAGAGAAATATAAAGTTTATCAAAGTTATGAAGATAGAGTTTGGTTATAGTTTATAAAGTTGAATGAATAAATGTAAGTTTATTAAAGTTATAAAGAGTTTATGTTTATAGTTTATAAAGCTGAATAGAGAAATATAAAGTTTATTAAAGTTATCAAGATAGAGTTTATGGGTTTGTTTATTATGATTATTATTGGTGTGTATTGTCTAATTACATTTTTAAAAATGTATCTATGGGCTTATATGCTTATTAATGTATTTATTTATTTGTCTGTTCGTTTGCATGTTTGTTATCCTTTTTTTAATTTATTTTCTCTATATATTTGCATGTCTTTGTTTGTTTGTTTGTTTGACTGCTGATTTGTGTTTTAACTTACTTGCTTAAGTTAGTTGCTTATTCATAATTTTCTCTGCTTGTTTTTCTTGTCTTTTAAAGCAAGTGCAAGGAGGATTTTTTTTTTCTTCTTTTTTTTTCCTTTTTTTTTATTGGAAGATGAGTTTGGTTTCTTCTGTCTATCAGTTGGTGATAGATTTCTTGTAATGTCGATAGATAGATAGATAGATAGGTAGATAGATAAATAATTTAGAGACTAACTCGCAAGAAAGAAATTGTGGATAACGAAAGAAGTGACTTTTTTTCTAGCATGCGGTAAAAAAAGGGCCAAGTAGTTTAGGAAAAAAAGTTGAAAAAAGTAAAGTGTAATTTAAAGAAAAGTGATGAAAAAAAAGAGTAAATTGCAGATATTGATAAAAGTAATGACTGGTTCCTTTGGCACGCGGTAAGATAAAAAAAAAAAAAAAAAAAAAAAAAAACATAAGCAGGTAGATGCAAGATATAAGACAGCTTTTAATGCTTTTGGGAGAGAGATAATAGATAGGATACAAATTGTGGCTATTGGTACAAAGGCCAAGTTCATTCCTTTCGTTCAAAGCGGAGGATAAAAAGTAAACAAAAAAATGAAGAAATTCCTTTGTACAATTTACTTAGCGTATTCACACACCCCAATAAAACTAATAATAACAAGAAGAATAATGATAATAATAACAAAAAGAAACAGAAGCTGCCTTGACAATAACAATAACAATAAATGAACAACATTAAAAATCAATAAAATATAACAACAGAATTAGACAAAAAAAAAAAAAAAAAAAAAAAAAAAAAAAAAAAAAAAACAATAATAATAATAATAAAAAAAAAAGTAAATACTCGCCTCCTCGGAAAAAAAATCAAACAGATCACGCAAAGACGAGATACCATTGACCACAACAGTACCAATGGAGGTCGTAAACGGTAGTAGCGAACTGGACAGTCAGCTGATCCATTCACTAGCCTCTGTGAATGGCCGGTTTGGCTTCCCTTCACACAGCTGTAATTGTAATAGTAAAACCAGTTCCTAGGTTCTTGGTATTGAGGAATGCAGGATAGGATTCACTGCGAGGAATGTACAATATAGTTTTCTTAAAAGAAAAAAAGAAAAAGAAAAAATATTCATACATTTATTCTTGTTTCTTTGGCGTCTATTAATGGAGACGGTTATTAATTGTGTTTATTTTTATTGTATATTATTGTTTTGTCTTAGTTTTGTTGATAGCGGTTGTGATACAGAATAAAATTGAAAAATTGAAAAATAGATTACGTCACTGGATCAACATTTAAGAATGATAAGAATCAACTTTTTTTTAAGCTAAAATAATAATTGTAATAATTATGCTTAGTTTGCGTAAAGAAAAAGAAAATGTTAATAAATATTGCAAAATTCCCAAATTATTGTGAACACTGCCCATGGCCGACACAACACTAATTGCAATATTGAATGCAGTTGCAATAGCAATAACAGAAGACGTGTCAATACGAGGGATAAATTAAATAATTAATTGGCAAGGGAGACTAACACCCATGGATACTATTGTGAGGAGAAGGAGAAGGAGGAAGAGAAAGAGGAGAAGGAAAAAGAGAAGGAGAATGACAAGGAGAAAGAGTAGGAGAAGGAGGAAGAGAAGTAGGAGGAGGAGAAAGAGAAGAAGAAGAAGAATGAGAAGAAGAAGCAGGAGGTAGAGGAAAGGAAAATGGAGAAGAAGAAGAAGAAGAAGAAGGAAGAGGAGGAGGAGGAGAAGGAGGAAGAGAAAGATGAGAAGGAGAAAGAGAAGGAGAAAGATAAGGGGGAATATTAGGAGAAGGAGGAAGAGAAGTAGGAGGAGGAGATGAAAGAGAAGAAGAAAGAGAAGAAGAAGTAGGAGGTAGAGGAAAGGAAAATGGAGAAGAAGAAGAAGAAGAAGAAGTAGGAAGAGGAGGAGGAAAAGGAGAAGAAAAGGAAGAATGAGAAGAAGGAAGAGGAAGTGCAAAGGAAAATGGAGAAAAAAAGAACAAGAAGGAGAACACAAAGAAGGAGAATGAGGAAGAAGAGGAGGAGGAGAAGGAAGAGAAAAAGATTAAGCATAAACGGGTGTAATTAATGAATCATTTATTATCAACCCATTTATTTTCCATTTGTTTTTTTATCATTCACGTATTTGCCTATTTCCATTTCCCCCTACAATATATACTACTGTTGCGTCCATTACCTCTCGTTCGTCTATTGTAATTCGAGAAGACTAAGTCAAGACAAAAACACATAATTATATAAAAAGGGGGGGGGGGGAAGACAAAGAAAGTCTTAAATTAAAATACCGAACACCACAAGTAAAAAAATAAATAAAGAAAGAAATAAATAAAAGAATAAAAATTAAGATGACACGTTCTAACAGGAGGAAAAAAAATAAAATCTTAAAGAGACTCCTTGCTATTGGAGACCATGTTTATCTGACTATCTATCTATCTATCTATTTTTTTTCCTTCATATATTATTTTTTCTTATTTTTCTAATATGGCGCCTGTTAAAAAAAGAAGGGAAAAGTAGGTCTTGCTATCAATGGTTTTATTTATTTGTTTACTGTTTCATTTACCTATCAACTTCTCTGTTTATTTACTTAATTAACGAATTTATCTCTTTACAAAAAGAGAGGAGAAGAGGTATTTAGCTATTAAAGGCATTATTCACCAGTTAATCTATTTATTTATTTCGAACATTCTCACTACCCCCCCTCCCTCCCTCCCACCAAAAATAACAATAACAATAATAATAACAATAATAATAATAACAATAATTATAATAATAAAAAAAATAATAATAATACACGAATAAAAAAATGTACTCTGTTTTCTCTCTAATCAGAAAAGAAAATAATAATCCTAATAACAAAGACAACAATAAATGAAATAAGACAAAAAGTAGTCTTAGCCTCGAAGACCTTCACGTGGAGAGGATATCGACTTCGAGTGGTTTGCCAAAGGGAACGCATTGCAGTGTGGGGTGGGGGACGATACGACGGACGAGGATGCTGGAGGTGCTGGGGGAGGTCGGGGGAGGTGCTGGGGAGAATGAGGGGGATGGGGAATGAGGGGTGGGGTGGGAGGAGGAGGGGGGAATGGGGAGGAGGGGGATTGGGTGGGTGTGAGGAGGAATAGGGGGGGGAGGAGTGGAGGAATGGGTGGGAGGAGAAGGGGGGGGGGGATTGGGGAGGTTGAGAGGGGGAATGGGGGGATGGGAGGGGGAGTGGTTAGTTGGGGAAGGGGGGGATGGGAAGGAGAGTGGATGGTTGGGGTGGGGAGGGGGGAGGAAAAAGGAGGATGGGGATGAAGATTGGGGAGGAGGGGAAAAAGGTTGGGCGACTGGGAGGGGGAGGGAATGGGGAGGGAAATGGGGATGGGGAAGGGGCGACTGCGAGGAGTAGGGATGGGGAATAGCCGAGAAGAAAATAGGTAAGGGGAATTAGGTAGGGCTTGGGGAAAGGAATGAGAAGAGGAATAGGTAGGAAAATGGGGAAGCTGGGCAAGGTAAAGATACGGGGGGGGGGGGGGGGCTGTTCTGAGTACGTGAGAGGGGAAGAAAGCCAAAAAGTGGGGGGAGGGGGGGAGGGGGGAAGGGTACTTCCTGTCACCTCTACACTGAGGACATCTAACTGCATGGGGGGTAAGAGGAGGAGGAGGAGGAGGAGGAGGGGGAGGGGGAGGGAAAGGAGGAGGAGGAGGAGGAGGAAGAGGAGGAGGAGGGGGAGGAGGAGGAGGAGGAGAGAGGGGGAGTGGGGGAGGGGGAGGAAGGCAATAGGGAGAGGTTTTCCCCATTAGTACTGAAGGGAGGAGGAGTAGGAAGGGGAGGAGGGTGGGTGGGGGGAGGTATATTCCCTATTAGTACTGGAGGGGGGGGGATAGATGGCCATTAGGGGGAGGATAGAAGAGGAGTGTTCTATATTCTTCTAAATCATGAAAGTAAATTTGTCTTTTGATCTTGATCGTAGAACACGGAAGAGAAGAATAAGAATAACAGGAGGAAGCGAAATATGCGATAATGACTAAAATGATGCTAATGATACTCATTATGATGATAATAACACTGAGATAATAACACTGTAAAGGTCTTCAACAATAGTGCTAATACTGATTATTATAGTGATCAATAAAACACTAATTATGATAATTATATTAGTGGATGTGATTAATAGAGTTACTCATTTATACTTATGATGGAAAAAAAAAAAAAAATGTAAAAGACGTTCTTTCGCTAAATAATTATCCCTGAACGAAAAGTTTATCGAGAAGATAATTAACACAATAAAAAGCTCGTCTTGACATCGGCGCATCATAAATGAAACGAATAGACATATTAATAAATATACAATAAATAATAAATGAAGATAAAACAAAATAAAACGGTAAATTGAAAAGAATAATAAGCGATATGGGGGGGGAGGGGTAAAGAGAACCCCCCCCCCCCTCCAGTTAAAGAACTATGAAATATTCCCCTTAAAATCTGTTCTTAACTCACCAGTGACTAATATACACGATTCGTTAATACAACACGAAGACAAATGATAATCGAGATCCGACAAAAAAAGAAAAAGAAAAAAAATATATATATATATATTATAAAGAGAATTAATTTGATCGCTAAAAAGGATAAAAGACACGTTAATATGAATGATGCCTGAACTGTGACGAGGGAGGGAGACACAGAGAGGGAGGGAAGGGAGGAGGAAGAGAGGAGGAGAGGGGAGGAAGGGAAGGGAGATAAGGAAGGGATACAGAGAGAGGGAGGGAAGGGAGAAAGATGAAAGGAGGAGGAGGAGGAGGAGAGGTGGAGGGAGGTAAGGGAGGAGGAGGAGAGGTGGAGGGAGGGAAGGGAGGAGGAGGAAGAGAGATTGAGAGAGAGATGGGAGGTGGAGGGAAGGGAGGAGGAGGAAGGGAGATGGAGGGAGAGGGAGCAGAGGAGAGATAGAGAGAGGGAGGGAGGAAAGGAGGAGAGGTGGAGGGAGGGAAGGGAGGAGGAGGAGGAGAAGTGGAGGGAGGAGGAGGAGAGGTGGAGGGAGGGAAGGGAGGGGGAGGAGAGGTGGAGGGAGAGATGAAGGAGGAGGAGAGGTGGAGGGAGGGAGATAGAGAGAGGGAGGAGGAGAGGTGGAGGGAAGGGAGAGGTGGAGGGAGGGAGGGACAGTGAGGGAGTTATGAGAAGGGAGGAAAAGTAGAGGAGAGAGAGATGGAAGTGGGGGAGGGAGGGGAAGGAAGAGGGATGGAGAAGCCATAGAGAAAAGGAGGAGGAAAGGGGTGGGAGGGAGAAAGAAAGAGAGAGAGAGAGAGAGAGAGAGAGAGAGAGAGAGAGAGAGAGAGAGAGAGAGAGAGAGAGAGACGAGAGAGAGAAAGAGAGAGAGAGAGAGATGAGGAGAGAGAGGAGCGAGAGAGAGATAGAGAGAGGGGGGGGGGGGTCGTGAGTGTATTGTTGATAAAGGAGGGGAGGGGATAAAGAAAAGAGAAAACAGATTAAAAACGATAGATGAGGAGAGGGATGCGATGGAGGGAGAGGAAGAAG